>NW_028239659.1:0-20000 GCF_047967505.1 Dipteris shenzhenensis | reverse complement strand
AACAGACATGAGACTCATTAGCGAATCTACCCATCAAATCAATATATTCTCCATCTTTCCATTCCATATCTCCCTCTTCCACCTTTATCTATTAATTCACTCTATCATATTGGAACGAATATCATTAGCACTAGCAATTCGGGTGGTTCTAGAGAGTAGAAGGATTTTTCACAGATCACTTGTAGATTCTATTTCTTCCACATCAGAGAATAATTCTCCCAAGTCTATATCGGTAGTATCGAAGCAGGAAATAGATACTACGGTGAATACCTATTTACTTCTGGGGAAGTTGAAGTAGGAACAGAATCTCCTTCTCCTTACTACTTCTTAAGAATATTAATGACACTGAAGTAAGTAGACTAGCGAATCGATTTGGGGGATAGGGAGGAGGTAGAGGCAAACACACAGGAGGGAGTTGAAAATGAAAGAATGGAATATCAAAATTATTTTGTGAATCCTCTTGTATCGGGTAACAACCGAAAGGTATTTCGTACTTCTATTCTTAGTATTAATTGAATGACGAGGAGCCGTATGAGGTGAGAATCTCACGTACGGTTCTGTAGAGTGACACTGAAACTGACTCATCTGTCAACTATTCCACAACTACACCAAAAAAACCTAACTCTGCCCTACGGAAAGTCGCCAGAGTTCGATTAACCTCCAAGTTCGAGATAACGGCTTACATACCAGGTATTGGCCATAATTTGCAAGAACATTCCGTGGTCCTTGTGAGAGGCGGGAGGGTGAAGGACCTACCTGGTGTAAGATATCATATCGTTAGAGGAACTTTAGATGCTGTAGGAGTAAAGGATCGTAAGAAGGGGCGTTCCAGTGCGTTGCAGAACATTGTCGTAACTTGTATCATCGCAATGATTCCGTATCGGTTGTTCTGATATGTCAAATGCATAGCCGACCCGATAGTGGGAATGTTGCCAGGGGACCGAAGCCTGCTATTACGGAGATTGATTATTATCTTATTCGTGTGAAACAACTCGGTGTCCAGGGTATTGCATTCCAGTAAGTTGAGTCTTACCCGGACTCCCATTTATTTGGAAAATCTTCGAATGTCTTCTCTCTCTCAGAACGAGTTCGGACTACGATTATGGAGATTCAGTGGAGGTTTTGTGAACATTTGGTAATTGGATCAATAAACCCACGGACATTCTTGGTGAGATAAATGAAATACTGGATTTCCCTTCTCCTATTCGTGGGATGATGAAGAGGAAACGGATACTCAATGCCTAATGAGTAAATATGATTCATTGAAGTAACCCGAACTTACTTCAAGACTTTCTATTCAATCATATGGAAAGCTGCATTCGATGAAAGTCGCACGTGCAGTTTGGGGGGAGATCCTCGACTAACCGGCGGATCCACCCTACAATATGGAGTGAAAAAGCCCAAATAAGATTCTAAGATACAGTCGAGATAGAATCGGAATCCGACATATCTGTAAACTCATGTTACACCGGAGCAATGTAGCGAACAAAAAGAAAAATATAGAATCGGATCCGATTTATCGTAATCGATTAGTAAACATGTTGGTTGATCGTATTCTTAAAGATGGCAAGAAATCATTGGCTTATCAGATTCTCTATCAGGCTATGAAGCGGATTAAGGAAAAGACGAATAAGAATCCACTGTCTGTCCCGCGACAAGCAATACGTAGGGTAACTCCCGATATAGTAACAGAATCCAAACGTGTAGGTGGATCGACTTATCGAGTCCCCGTTGAAGTAGTACCTGCAGAAGGAAGAGCTTTGGCTATCCGATGGTTATTGATCGCGTGTCGAAAACGTTCAGGTCGAAGTATGGCTTTAAGATCAAGTGATGAATTAATGGATGCTGCCAGAAATTCTGGTAGTGCTGTACGGAAGAAGGAGGAGACTCACAAGGTGGCAGAAGCTAATAAGGCTTTTGCCCATTTCCGTTAGTTCCGGGTTCGTTTCAATCCACAACCTCTTATTGGTGGATTGAAACCTTCTACTCCGGAGCGCAGGGTATTAGGAATCAAGATACGCCAGAAGCATATGGATAAGCAGAAATTAAATAATGGGAGAAAGAATATCCAAGTCATAGGGGAAATTTTGTCACTGGTATAGTACCTCATGAAAAAGAGAAAGACTAGTGTCGAATCGTAAAGTCCATAACATCATCGACATGATCAACATGATCGACATGACCAAAGTGATCGACGCAATCGACGCAATCAACATGATCGACATGATCGACATGACTAGAATGATCGACACAATCGACACAATCGACATGATCGACATGATTGGCACTGCCCGCATCCCCGCGACTCCCACCATTCTCAACTATCTCCGCCTGGGGCGGACTACTCACCTCGGGGGGGGGGGGGGATGTCAGGCAACGCCAGCAGATATTTATCCTGTATGTCCCTCACCTCGAATCGATGATTGAGTCGTAGTACATCTAAGGCAAAGCTGGCATCTCCCATGATGTACTCGAGGAGCCGAACTAACGTTGACTTTCCCGTGGTTTATGATAATAAAAGGGAAATGCGTCTGAAAAGAGAGTCAAGGTTTGAAGAAGTATCGTGCGAAAACAAAGGGAAGTCTTCCCGTTTCTTCGGATATTCAATCAATATTAGATTAGTTGACACAGGTGGGATTCTGTGATATACTATGGATCAACAGGCTCATCAGCTTGGGTAATCACCAATCGTTTCGAAAACCAAAAATTACCACGACCGCAACTTTAGAAAGACGCGAAAGCGCAAGCCTATGGGGTCGCTTCTGCGACTGGATCACCAGCACTGAAAACCGTCTTTACATCGGATGGTTCGGTGTCTTAATGATTCCCACCTTATTAACCGCAACCTCTGTATTCATCATTGCTTTCATCGCAGCTCCCCCTGTAGATATCGATGGTATTCGTGAGCCTGTCTCCGGTTCTTTGCTATACGGAAACAACATTATCTCCGGTGCTATCATTCCTACTTCTGCAGCTATCGGTTTACACTTCTACCCAATCTGGGAAGCAGCTTCCGTTGATGAATGGCTATACAATGGTGGTCCTTACGAACTGATCGTTCTTCACTTCCTACTTGGTGTAGCTTGCTACATGGGTCGTGAGTGGGAACTTAGTTTCCGTTTAGGCATGCGTCCTTGGATTGCTGTTGCGTACTCAGCTCCCGTTGCAGCTGCTACCGCTGTGTTCCTGATCTACCCAATCGGTCAAGGAAGTTTCTCTGACGGTATGCCCCTAGGAATTTCTGGTACTTTCAACTTCATGATCGTTTTCCAGGCTGAGCACAACATCCTTATGCATCCCTTCCACATGTTGGGTGTAGCTGGCGTATTCGGCGGCTCTCTATTCAGTGCTATGCATGGTTCTTTGGTAACTTCTAGTTTGATCAGAGAAACTACTGAGAATGAGTCTGCTAATGCAGGTTACAAGTTCGGTCAAGAGGAAGAGACCTACAACATCGTAGCTGCTCACGGTTATTTTGGCCGTTTGATCTTCCAATATGCCAGCTTTAACAATTCTCGCTCTCTGCACTTCTTCTTAGCCGCTTGGCCCGTAGTAGGCATCTGGTTTACTGCCTTGGGTATCAGCACCATGGCATTCAACTTGAATGGTTTTAACTTCAACCAATCCGTGGTTGATAGCCAAGGTCGTGTTATTAACACCTGGGCTGATATCATCAACCGTGCTAACCTAGGTATGGAAGTTATGCATGAACGTAACGCTCATAATTTCCCTCTAGACTTAGCTTCTGTTGAAGCTCCTTCTGTAAACGGATAATACCTGTCTGGTCGTGCAGCATCACTAAATACCAAACCTCGCATAAGGTTTGGTATTTAATGGAGATTCGTCCGATGGAATGAATAGAAATAATAGTAATATCTCGCCATAATCTTACAATTATCAGTTTCCAATCTTGGATTCTGGGGAATCTTTGAAACACCCTTCTAGGATTACAGAGAATGGGAATCAAAGATATTCTCATTCTGATTAGCGGAACGCTTGTAGTCCCGTACCCACTGGAATAGATTGAGAATACATTTTTCACCTAACATATTTTTTCTTGTATTAATATATAGACGAATAATACGTACGCGCATCGAATGAATGACCCTAGTAGATCTTGTTCTCTCCCAGTTAAGAAAGCTGAATAGGGAAAGTAGGGGGCGGACGTAGCCAAGTGGATCAAGGCAATGGATTGTGGATCCATCACGCGCGGGTTCAATCCCCGTCGTTCGCCCATCAGGTTGGAGAACTCGTCTTTATCACTCGGAATAAAATAAGTTGATGAGGAGATAGATAAGACATAGATAGGTTTCTTCAACAATTCGAGATTCCCGAGACAGCTTCAGGTAGGTACGAATACACCCACAAATCACCACATCGAAAGTACTCACTCCATTGGGCCTTGAATCTTTCGATATTATCTATATAATGGAATGTGAGAGGTGGGTAGTATCTACCACATATAGATAAAGTGAAGAGAGATCATGAGGTAAGAGAAGTGGGAGAAGAAAAAGTAAGAAGTCCAGATTTATTCTCTGAAGTTCCGAAGTTAGCAGAAACCGATGGATTCCACTACTCATTTGAATCATTGAAAAATCAAGATCTAGGGGAATTTCTAATTGGTCTATTCTCCAGTTATGAACCCTCCATCAAATTATTTGACTTATGAATTCTGAGTTCAATCTTTTTACGGAA
This sequence comes from Dipteris shenzhenensis, assembly GCF_047967505.1. Taxonomy (NCBI): domain Eukaryota; kingdom Viridiplantae; phylum Streptophyta; class Polypodiopsida; order Gleicheniales; family Dipteridaceae; genus Dipteris; species Dipteris shenzhenensis. The sequence goes on along the minus strand of NW_028239659.1, from coordinate 15,305 downwards.
TCTGCGCGATTCAATGAAGCGGGGTAATAGCGTGACTCCGGGAATCCTGATGTTACTAACAATACCAATTCCTATGCATCGTTCAGGTGAGAGAAATTTGATCGAAGGAGGTTCTATAGATCTAGCGAAACTAATTAATAGAACTGGTGGAGTAGTAAAAAAACCAGCAACAAATTCTGTTGAATCCTTCTATCCTCTTTCTCTATCAATAAGATGCTCACCTGCTGAAAAGGATAGAAAGGGAAAGACACGTAATTCTTACTATTCGGATTCAAACGGAAATATTTCCACAACTTCGACGAGGGAAGAACCGCAAGTTCCCATATATAGTGCGATGGATCCTTCGGTTTCAGATGGATGGAGGGTCCGGCTGATGAGGGATCCACTCCCCATCAAGAATATATCCAGAGATGTGACTGAGAGGATTGAAAAATCACTGGGGGATAAGAATCTAGAAGATTCAAATGAGTTTTTTGAATTCTATATAAATGTGATACTTCGTAAGGATGACTGTTACTAAAATGATTCTGATTCGTTACTTCTCCGGAAAATCCATGACAAGCAAAGGGTTAATTGGCTACAAACAGCAACATTAAGAAGCGATTCCTTCATTCCCGTAATATCGGACTTTTGGGACAAAATGTTACTCGAATCCAGGGATTCAGTAGATCGGCAGGGAGATGAATCACCGTTCTATTCCGAGCGGAAGGGTCTCTCCAATTTGTCTCTATTTCCACCCCATAAGAATACAATGTCATCTCGTGATGGTGTATCCCTATCCTATAGCGATATAAGAGATTGGTTAAATTCCATTGACGAGGGGAGTTGGACACTATTCCGGGATTACGCCGATTTTTATATGTGGCATTCCTGTCACCAAAGTCCTTCTCCATGGAATAAGGATGAGCGCGAATTGAATCTAACGAGATCTCTCTTAGAAAAGAGATTTATCGAACTTGATTATCTATCGGATAATCAATTACTCACTGAGGTACCAAGTATATTACTAGAAATTTCCTGTGGTTTCTCGAAGTATGTCTCCTCACAAATAGAGACATCTAGAGAATTGGAGGCTTTTCATAGCAACTCAAGGGATGAGTCTGATTCCAGAAATCAGAAGGTTGGGAAGGAGATACCTATCGAAGATACTTGTTTATCTAGTTGAAGTGAGGAGAGAAATCCAGAATATGATTCAATGAAAAGATCTGGAAATGGCTTTGTAGGCAGTTACTCTCCGGAGGAAAGAGCAATATCCACTGATGATTCTCCAGAGGCGGTGAGTCACGGCTTTTCAACAGAATCATCTATACATGAACTAGGTATGGGTCCCACCGCCGATGGAACTCCTATTAAGACATATTTGGCAGAAGAATGATATAAGAATTCCGTGTCTTTCGGTATCGGAAGAATATCTCATTTATGGAAAGTAGAGAGAGATTGTCGGCATTTTACACTCGACTCTCCTTTATTGTTGGGAGATCCTTTCTCCCCTTCTGTAGCGGGAATAGCAGAAAATGATTCCAATAAATGTATTGATTCTTCCTAGAATCGTAAGTGGTTCTTCCAATTATTGGGGTTAGATTCCCACGGAAATGAGGGGGAATTTTCTATTCTACACGCCTATTCACAACTAATAAATGAATCAAGAAACCGACTGACTGGATTTCTTTTAAGAGTTAAAAAATCGAATTTGATTTCCAGTAAGGTAAGAATTGGTAGTAGTAGCGAGGAACCTAGGAAAGCCTTTCTATCGAGAGGAGATCTATCATTTGGTGGAATACTTGACGAGGAATCAGAGATGCAAAATGGCGCATACTTCGATCTTGATAAGATTATTTCAAACCGTTTAGAGATCCTTTTCGATGTACCTGTAGAAAGAACTGATGGAAGTGAAAATCCTACTTTTTCAGATGAATCGGGAGAGGGAGGTAACATATCTTCAACATACTCTCTAGTTAGGGTATATGAACGAAATAGGTTAATATCTCTCTACTCAGTATACACGCTCTTTTCGCGTGACTATTTCTGTACATTAGCTAGTGAATATCTATCCAGAATCAACTATCAATTGGGTAGCCGGGAGGGGGGCGAGGGATCTACTGGTGTAACAAGAATTGCAATTGAATAGAGATTATTGGAATGGAGGGGTAACATAGAGCGTTTGTTGCATGAATGTATTATTTCCCCAATTGATGAATATCCAGATGTTCGGTCAAATGTGCACAGGTGGCTTGATACAATCAGAGACTTGTCTTTTTCCCCTTCCAAGAGAGTATTCGCAGAAATAAGATCCGACTTAGGTAGATCAATCTATGATCTGTCGATATTAGCACTAAATAATATTGGTATCACTATTCGTAGTACGGCTGGGAGGAACAACAAGTATCCCAAGGAATTTACCAATATATCATCTATTTACCGAATCATTATTCCCAAGTATATTAGTGAAGAAGCTTCGACAGATGGGATTGATTATCTTGTCTATAAATTGAACAATATAGATTATCCACTGCTTGATTTCCTTCTGAGTTCACTCAACCTCGATGAGAAGATATCCTTTCTCAAGAGAATCTTCGGTAGAAAAGATAGTTTCTTCATCGAGTCCGGATTGTTAATGGATGAAGAATCGGTAGGCTCCTCAATCTTCCTAAAACCCGCAGTTAATCCATTTCTTGTTGAATCATCCTGTATCGAATGTATTGGAACAAAACTCCCGAATGGTGCTTATTCCGCTACGGGAAGGCAGGATTGGGATCTGTTTCTGGATAATTTGAATTATGGGAAAGGTTCGAATAGGAATATTGGGAGTATTTCGGGATCCATTTCCGATGAAGTAGATACACCAAACTTTATAGATTACTCGCATTTACCCGTATTGAACTGTGCCGGAAGGGATTTTATCTCAATAATCAGAAGAAGGGATTCGTTGGTTGGAGGATACAGCAGTAGTTACTCTGACATCTTAGAGAATTCGTATACGGGCTCCGGTGATGAAGTCATCCCATCTCTTGAAATAGGATCCTTAGATACAAAAAATATCACTTCATCTATTCAATCCCAAGTGTCTGATTCGTTGTTACCCAATTCCTCGCAACGAACGGAAAGGGAAACTATTGATCATATACTCGCAACAACCGAATCGACTCCATCTGATCTGGATGAATCTGCGATACCACCACTAACTCATTCAGATAGATTTCTTGACTCTATTTCGGATCTAAGAGGACTACTGACGGGGTTGAACTTATCTCCTCGCGAAACGGGAGATTCGTCTCTATCTTCATGTGGTAGCGATGGAAATTACTTGGAAAGAACATTGATAAACTCTAAGCTATCGGCTGATTGGCGATCTCGACCCCGTCTCAAAAATTCGGGAGTGGATCAAGTCGATTCGGAGGGATCCATTGAGAAGAGATCAAACTCGAGGAATGATTCTATTGGGAATCAATTCTATCAAAATGATTCACACATTGGTTATTTTTGGGAATCAGAAGAATCTGAGACGCTTTATTGGTCAAAGAAATTCTCATTATGCAGCAGTGTAGCATCAAGATCTCCAACAGGATTAACTGGAGAGAAGGTTCTGTACGAAAATACGAGGCTTGCAGATACACGTGTCTAAAAAGAACCTATTCTTCCATCTCATCTCATTAATTTCGATGAGTTATCAAAGGATTTAAACAAATATAAGATCTCTTGGATCTTTTGGAGAGACAATATCTGCGAGAAATGGAGCCCATTCGGAGAATATATACCTCGGTTTTTCACCCCTAACTGGTGGAGATACTTTTATGATCTGATTAGAGAGATATATCCAGAAATAGTACTCAAAGTAAGTGATGACTTGAATTACACTTTCCCCGGAATTACGGAAAGAGTTGCTGAGGATATAGGTAATGCTAGAGCTTGTTTATCGTTAAGCCTAAGATCAAGATTCAGAAACGATTCCATCAGTAACGTATTATCTAAAATAGATCTCTCTATTTTCGAAGAAATTACTAACTAAACGCAGGTGTCGCATTCGAGATGGTCAGTCTTTAGATTTTCGAATAAGTATGCCCCATCCTACCTCGTTTTCTCGATATTATTTGTTCTTGCATTTCTCAAGCATTATTTATCTGCTGTTTCGGGTTCCAATTCCCCTCACTTGTGGAAACGTTTCAATATCACCGGATATTTAATAGACCCAATGCGTGGGTTTTATCTGGAAAAGGTAATGTATTCTCCCTCGACAAGGTAAATGTAAACGAAAGATCTACTGATACATTCCCTGAAGAGATTCCTGAATTATACAAATAATATAATCTTCTATTACCTTGTGAAAAATGAACTAGATTCGTGGATACTTCGTAGGAAAAGCTCCGACACCCTTAAGATTAATAAACAATTACTGACTCAATATCTAGTGACAAATAAAACTATTTCCAAGTATGAATCGAAATTAAATTCCAATTACGATTCATTGAGCGGTGGGATTAATCACGAACCCACCCCAGAAGAAGGATCTAATCTTTTGTCATACCTACTTCGGATTCGTCAAAATGATCTATCAAATTACGAGATCTGTGAGTTGGATCCTGCGGAGAAGTGGGCTCTTCTTGCCCTTGAAAGAAATATTCTCCTTTCAGCGACAATGAGACGAAAAGGCATTCCGAATATTCCATGTCGTGACGTACCTATTTTGCTTTCATCAGGATTATTACCATCTGAAGGAGTTCCACTAGTAGGACCCATAGAAACTGGACGATCTTATGTAGTTAGGGATATAGCATCCAATTCCTACTTTCCGTCGGTGAGACTGCCATTGAGGAAGTTGTTATACAACAGATCATATTTCAATAATGTACGTGGGACTTTCATTTCGAAACAGAGCGTAAACCGATTGAATCTTATTTTTGCAATAGCAAAAGAGATGTCTCCCTGTACGATATGGATTCAAGACATTCATGAGTTGAATGTTAATCGCCTGTATCACAGATTAGAAGCCGATCCCAGATTCTTACTCTGCCTAATATTGAGGAGTATCGGTAATGGGCGCAGGAATCCTTGCATTCGCAAGAATCTCGTTATTGCTTCGACTCATGTACCTGCAAAGGTAGATCCAGCTTCAATAGCTCCGAATTGGTCGAACTAATTGATAAATCTCCGAGGGTCTAACAGGCGTCAGCGTCAAAAAGAATTGTCAATTCTCTCGCGTGTCAAAGGCTTTGAAATAGAAGCTGATCCCTCTTTTCTCGAAGGTACTGGGTCTGGAACTACGGGTTATAGCAAACGAGATCTATTTTCTCCTGCTAATGAAGCATTATTAATCACTACTTCTAGAAGAAGAAAGATTGTATCCGATAGTGCAATTAAATTAGCTTTACGTAGACAAAATTCAATTGTTACGTATATAGGTAACGGAATCCGATTCGGTTCTGGATATGAAATACTTCCTTACAATATAGGAAAAGCTATTCTGAAAAATGGTTTGATAGATACTTCCCCTGCAGATCCCTCATTTATTGGTAGTAATACACTGAAGAAGAGGTTTTACCACTTGTATAACTGGTATTTGGAACCTTTAATAACCGAGTCAACAATTAAGGAATTCGCTATACTTCCGCATATCTTAGGGCTATTGGCCGGATTAGCAGCTCGTGATCCTTGGTTCGGAATGGATATGAGAGAGGAAGAGAATCTCGTTGTTATTGATAAAGTTGTAGAGAATGATTCTAACTTAGCCTGTGGTATCTCGGAAAACCTTTTGAGGGATTTCTTATGTTCAGAAATCTGTAGAAGTAGAAGTCAATTCGCTAATAGTCCTCCTCTTCCTTCTTCCATCGAACCCAGGTATTCTCCAGATATAATCTCTGCGAGTCGTTCTTATAAATCTACAAAGAAGGGGGTGTCTAAGATTCCAACTGATTCTGAAATGGAACAGTCGAGTGAAGTAGACTCGATTCCGAAGGAAGTGTCGCGTGGGATTACTTGGTCCCCCAAATTTTGGCGTTTTGGTTTCATGCGAAGTGGCAGTTATGAATCGATAAGAGTATTATCCGAATCGAATAATTTGTATAATTCGATCTTTTTTCATCGGAATCAGGATCAAATCCCCCAACGGGATTTCGAATTGAATAAGATTAAGTCTAGTGGAAAGAAATCGCATAAGAGAAAAGGATATCTTTTCAGTTACAAGAGAGCCTCGGGTAAATCGAGACAAAGAGACATTAAAAGATTAGAAAATTAATTGGATAATCTATCATTACGCGAGCAATTTCTTGAATTAGGAATCCCCAACTCATCTAATCAATACGAAACGCAATGTAATCGATCCGATGAACCAATTCTATTCCTGGGGGGGCGCTTCACCTGGGATCCCATGCTTCTATCTCAGCCGGATCATAACATTCCCTCTTCACGTCATAGTTTATTAGCGAAACAAGAACTGGTACGGAGGCTTTATGTTACTTACGGTACGAGGAGGGAGCGCGAGAAACATTTCTCAAATGAAAAGATTAGAAATTTCTTTCTTCTTCGTGGATATGACCGGAAATCGATAACTGAATTATCTACCAAGCGGTGGAAGAATTTCCCTTCGGGTGAAGAACGACACTTTGAATACGTCAAAGAAACCTAATTCATGCATATATATTTGCAATACCCGCAGATATTTGTTCCTATTCACTCGTATCAAAGCATTCCAATGGAAGATTTGCAAGAGCGATTCCTTCGTTTCAGGCTTATGGTTCATAGAGATAGATGGATGAGACGGAATCGTCACTCATCCAAAGATTTTCTCATTCATAACATGTTGTTTGAAAGTTACCACTACCTATTCAATCTATTTCGATTTAGTGGGACGTCACCGGATCGAATAACAAGACAATTATTGAATGGGAATTCGATATCGCATCATAAAATCTCGGATATTCTTGACTCAGTCTGGATCCCTAGCAATATATAGGGCTATTCAGGATTCGAATTGGTGAAAGGAAGATACATCTTTTCCCCTTACTGATGCAATAACTTCTGCTTATAGAATTCCGGATAATTACTAAGTTATAGATCACCTTCGGAGTCTTCCTATTCGGGAGATGGAAGCAACATTCGAAATCAAGAAGGAGTAGGAATCTCTTATATGGAAAATGTAGGAAGTAGTTCGTAGAGGACGTAGTAGTTTTCCAACATCCTTATCGGAACAAATCCTTGATGAAGATGTCGATCCATTCTGTTTGAGATTCTCCGGAGATTCAATTTCTCGGTGATCAACGGTAATATGGGGAGGAAGGAGGGGCATTCCCCTCATTCATCTTTACATTCCAAAAATTCATTCTAAAGTTTGGATTTTCCCGTATCCAACTAGATAATCAGGATTTCAAGTCCTTTCCATTGTTTCCATTGGAAGGGCTCTAAGGACCCCGGGTCCTTAGGGGATGGACCATCTAACCGAATCCCAAAATTTTAGTTCATTCAAATTCACTAATAGGGATTCTTGGTGACATCCTAACTAATGCCCCGACTAACTACTAGGATTTCTGGTCCTAGTCCAGATACTGGGGTCTCGTGACGCAGTTTCATCACACTCTAATTGGCTACTACGACTTTCAGTCCCACCTCAGGTACTAGGATTTTTAGTCCCCTCGAAGGATTTCAAGTCCCCCGTCTTCTTCAAGGATTTCCAGTCCTGTCTTCTTCAAGGATTTGAAGTCCCCTGATAAGGATTTCTAGTCCCGTTGAAAGACCTACTTGGATCTCCTCGAATCTCGGGATTCTGAGTCCCAGCCTCACTTGAGAAAGAAGCAGAAGGTGTTTCCTATTCGATACCTAATACTTCATATCCAAATCCCCGGACGGCGGAGAATTCTGGTCTCAATAATCAACAATCGGAGGATTTGCATCCCCATGTTTGAGGGTTGGGCACTGGAAAGACCAGAATCCTCCGAGGATTTTTCTTCCTATTGGGAGTTTGGGAGGCACCGGAGAGACCACTTGTCTCTCGAATCGAGGAGGTATTTCGAGTGCTCATTTGGGAGATAAGCAAATCAATTGAATGTGAATCTTTAGTGGTAGAGAGAATAAATCTTTGATAAATCTTTTAGTATATAAGGGTTCGATCTGAATAAGGGTACGAGACCTTCTGCCCCGAGGAAGTATTTCGAGTGCTCATTTGGGAGATAAGCAAATCAATTGAATGTGAATCTTTAGTGGTAGAGAGGATAAATCTTTGATAAAGCTTTTAGTAGATAAGGGTTCGATCTGAATAAGTGTACGAGACCTCCTACCCCGAGGAGGTACTCATTTGGGAGATAAGCAAATCAATTGAATGTGAATCTCTAGTGGTAGAGAGGATAAATCTTTGATAAACCTTTGAATAGATAAGGGTTCGATCTGAATAAGGGTACGAGACCTCCTACCCCGAGGAGGTACTCATTTGGGAGATAAGCAAATCAATTGAATGTGAATCTCTAGTGGTAGAGAGAATAAATCTTTGATAAACCTTTGATAAAGCTTTTAGTAGATAAGGGTTCGATCTGAATAAGGGTACGAGACCTTCTGCCCCGAGGAGGATTCGGACCTCCACGCTCTTCAGCACCAAATTTTGAATCTGGCGTGTCTACCATTTCACCATCGAGGCTCTACTCCTTATTCCTTACCTTTTTACTTCCCACCACCCCATCTTTCTCTATGGATGGGGTCCGGAATATGTTTCTATCAATTCGATCCTAGTCCCTCATCAAAAGCAACCCTTTACTTATTTTTCCCAATCTTATTTCTTCGTCTCTCTATATCGAAAAGGATTTCCAGTCCCCTGGAGGGACTTCTAGTCCCCCTGCTGAAGGATTTATAGTTCTCTCCAAGGATTTTCAGTCCTCCTGTTGAAGGATTTCCAGTCCCCGGGAAGAAAAAAGGATCCATAAATTTGTTCTGTATCGATTCCATCCCAGCTCCTCGTCAAGAGCAAACCCTTTCTCCTCCTCTACCGATCCTGTTTCTTCGTCTCTCTCCATCTATAAGGATTTGAAGTCCTGTCTTATTCAAGGATTTCCAGTCCTCTTCAGGGATTTCAAGTCCCCCGTCTTATCCAAGGATTTATAGTCCTCTTCAGGGATTTCAAGTCCCCTGTCTTATCCAAGGATTTATAGTCCTCTTCAGGGATTTCAAGTCCCCTGTCTTATCCAAGGATTTATAGTCCTCTTCAGGGATTTCAAGTCCCCTGTCTTATCCAAGGATTTATAGTCCTCTTCAGGGATTTCAAGTCCCCTGTCTTATCCAAGGATTTGAAGTCCTCTTAAGGGATTTCAAGTCCCCTGTCTTATTCAAGGATTTCCAGTCCTGTCTTATCCAAGGATTTATAGTCCTCTTAAGGGATTTCAAGTCCCCCGTACTCTTCAGGGATTTCAAGTCCCCCGTACTCTTAAGGGATTTCAAGTCCCCCGTACTCTTAAGGGATTTCAAGTCCCCCGTACTCTTAAGGGATTTCAAGTCCCCTGTCTTATCCAAGGATTTCCAGTCCCCTGAGAAGGATTTCAAGTCCCCCGCCCCCGATAAGGATTTCAAGTCCCCCGCCCCCGATAAGGATTTCAAGTCCCCCGATAAGGATTTGAAGTCCTCTTCAAGGATTTTCAGTCCCCTGAGAAGGATTTCGAGTCCTTTGAGAAGGATTTGAAGTCCCCTGAGAAGGATTTCAAGTCCCCTTTCTTCTTTAAGGATTTGAAGTCCTCTTCAAGGATTTTCAGTCCCCTGAAGAGGATTTCAAGTCCCCTGTCTTCTTTCTTTAAGGATTTGAAGTCCTCTTCAAGGATTTTCAGTCCCCTGAAGAGGATTTCAAGTCCCTTTTCTTCTTTAAGGATTTGAAGTCCTCTTCAAGGATTGTCAGTTCCCTGAAGAGGATTTCAAGTCCCTTTTCTTCTTTAAGGATTTGAAGTCCTCTTCAAGGATTGTCAGTTCCCTGAAGAGGATTTCAAGTCCCTTTTCTTCTTTAAGGATTTGAAGTCCTCTTCAAGGATTGTCAGTTCCCTGAAGAGGATTTCAAGTCCCCTGTCTTCTTTAAGGATTTGAAGTCCTCTTCAAGGATTTTCCGTCCACTGAAAAGGATTTCAAGTCCAAGGATTTCCAGTCCCCTGGAAGGGTCTATGAATCGGACTAGATACATTATACAAAATCAAACCGTCAAATGCAAGACCTAATTCTCCTTGTTATCTATCACTCTCGCTCGGATCTCCCTCAGTGAGGGAGATTTGACGATCGAGAAGGATTTCAAGTCCAAGGAAGATTTTCAGTCCCCTCGAAAGGATCTATGAATTCGACCCATTTCTATTATAGCTAAGAAAACTGTCGAGCGCAAGACCTAATTTTCCTTGTTATCTATCAATCTCGATCGGATCTCCCTCAGTGAGGGAGATTTGACGAGAAAGATCTCAATTCCAAAGATTTTGAGTCCCCTCGAAAGGGTCTATGAATTCGACCCATTTCTATTATAGCTAAGAAAACTGTCGATTGCAAGACCTAATTTTCCTTGTTATCTATCAATCTCGTTTTGAGATCCCTCGGTCTCAGTAGAGGGAGACTTTGACGAGAAAGATTTCAAGTCCAAGGAAGATTTTGAGTCCCCTCGAAAGGGTCTATGAATTCGACCCATTTCTATTGTAACTCAGAATGCCGTCGATTGCAAGACCTAATTTTCCTTGTTATCTATCAATCTCGATCGGATCTCCCTCAGTGAGGGAGATTTGACGAGAAAGATCTCAATTCCAAAGATTTTCAGTCCCCTCGAAAGGATCTATGAATTCGACCCATTTCTATTGTAACACAGAATGCCGTAGAGCGCAAGACCTAATTTCTTGGATTTGATTTCAATTCCAGGGGACCGCCATGGGCCTTAATTTGTTATCGCTGCAAAATCGTCCTGACGATAAGGAGTCGATTCCAAGTTAAGGGATTTAACGTCCCCTGGACTAACTATGAATCATAGATGTACTATCAAAGTCCAGAGGATTGTCGCTGCAAAATTGCCCCTGTCCAAGAATTTACAGTTCACTAGGAAATCATAGCTAGATCAATTATAGCTAAGAAAACTGTCGATTGCAAGACCTAATTTTCCTTGTTATCTATCAATCTCGATCGGATCTCCCTCAGTGAGGGAGATTTGACGAGAAAGATCTCAATTCCAAAGATTTTGAGTCCCCTCGAAAGGATCTATGAATTCGACCCATTTCTATTGTAACTCAGAATGCCGTCGATTGCAAGACCTAATTTTCCTTGTTATCTATCACTCTCGTTTTGAGATCCCTCGGTCTCAGTAGAGGGAGATTTGACGAGAAAGATTTCAAGTCCAAAGATTTTGAGTCCCCTCGAAAGGATTTCTGAATTTGATCCATTGATAGTGTACATCAGAATGCCGTCGAGCGCAACCCCCGTTTCTATTAAATTGAAAGAATCTGCGGCGGAAAGAAGAATTGGTCTCTTTTGCTTTCTTCTAGAAGTCTGAAGGCAACCCCGCCTTGAACGTACAGGTATCGGATGAAATGACTTATCCATTAGACGAAATTGGAGCATGGAATTCATCGGGAAGCGACCTGAATTGCTACGGAGCAGAAGACTGGGGGTGTGAACCGAATCATTTACACAACCGCTCCCATATGGGAATCACTTAGTCGCATGTACCATTAGGAGGGTTCAATCCTTGTAGTACTGCAAAGGATTGAACAATATTATGGATACCATCAGGAAATACTTATATCTCCTCCGGAAGAGACGAATGATCATTGGGAGGCGCGTGATCATTTCTCCGACACTGTTTCATCACCAATTACGGAAATGGACTAGTTGGAGCGACGGAAGTGGCTTTGGATACAAATCATTCAGAAAGATTCCATTATTTCATGTGACAACTCAAAATAGGTCTGGAATGAGGTATTCCGTGTAATCTCGATGATGGGATCCATTGATATACCCAGTAGAGTTGATGCTGGTACACGAACAATCATAGCTATTTCAATGGAACTCTTCGAAATCGAAGTAGATGGAGAAACTAATGGATCCTGTATGTAAATTGTTGATGTGTCACCCCCTTCGGTGAACATTAATTTAATTATCTTCGGATAGTGATATATAGAAATGACACTTGTAATGGGAGCTACCAGAACTAATGGGTACGAGCCAGCTTTCCATCCATGCCAGAAGGGGTAGGGTTTACCGGAAAAACCTGCTAATGGAGGGATACCCCCTGGGGATGGTAAACGTATAACTAGAGAGAATGTTAGAACAGGATCCTTCATGTATGGTCCCGCATAATCCCTAATGTTATCAGTTCCGGTTCGTGAACCAGATAAAGTGATGCGAGCGAAAGTCCCTAGATTCATGAATATGTAGATAGAAGTATAACTTATCATACTCGCATAGCCATTATCAGGATCCGCAGCAAGTATTCCAATCAGAATATATCCGATTTGGCTTATGGAGGAATATGCTAGCATACGTTTCATGCTTGTCTGAGTAACAGCAATTAGATTCCCCAATACCATGCTAAGGGTAGCTAATATTCCCAAAGCGAGATGCCATTCACTGGATAGGTATGAGAAAGTAATACCGAGGAGTCGTGTAGATAAAGCTAGAGCTGCTACTTTGGAAGTAGCAGAAAAAGAAGCAACGACTGGTGTAGGAGAGTTAGAGTCGGAGAGGAGATCCTCGATCTTCCCGCTCATTCAGAACCGTGCATGAAATTCTCACTTCACACGGCTCCTAGTTCGTAAGAGATTTCTAAGCTCCCAGAACCTTCCCCGTGTGTGTATCAAATCCACTTCTTCCTCGGTAATTCAATATGAGTAATAATTGGTAGCTTCTCGGGAAATCCCCTATCAGTGATTCCTTTTTAAAATGGTAGTTACCAACGTGGATACCTAATTACATCAAACGTGAGTGACGGGACCTTAAAGATTATACTGTATTATACCACAAGTGGGATTAACTAGCATCCATGGCTGAACGGTCAAGGCACCCAACTCATAATTGGCGAATTCGCAGGTTCGACTCCTGTTGGATGCAAACAAATGGGGGGAGAGGGTTTCATTCGGGTGACAAAGTGAGTAACCGAAATAGGGAGGTGGAGTATAATGGGTTCCGAAAACTATACGGGAACCAAGAAGTGGAAGCAATTATGAATTCGGATAGTAAGAGAGTTTGTTTGAATTGGAAGAGCTAAAGGGACACGAGAAAAATTATGGATAAATTGATAAATCAGATACTTACTGAAAAAACTATTCCTCCATTGCAACGAAACCAGTATACCTCCGATGTGAATCCAGAATCGAACAAGACTGAAGTCAAGAATTGGATTGAGCAACTTTTCAACGTTAAAGTAAGACACATGAATAGTCACCGACTACCAGATAGAAGGCGTAGGGGTAGAGCGTCCGGGTCGATGCATCGTAAGAGAATGATTATTACGCTTCACAAAAATGATTCCATTCCGCTATTTCTGAGCAAGTAACCCCCGCAAATTTCACTAACGACAAGGAGGAAGAGGAGATATGGTTATCTGATTATATAAAGCCTATACGCCTGGCACACGCAATAGATCCGTTTCAAGTTTTGAAGAAGTGACGAGATGTAAATCCCGGAAAGGACTGACTCGTGGTAGTGGACCAAGGAGCGGACGTACTAGTGGAGGGACTATTACTGCTAGGCATAGAGGAGGTGGTCATAAACGACTATATCGTGAAATTGATTTCCGACGGAATAAAAAAGATGTTGTTGGAAGAGTGGCAAGTGTCGAGTACGACCCCAACCGCAATGCATACATATGTCTCGTGAATTATGTGGATGGTGAAAAGAAACATATCTTACATACTTGAGGGGTAGAAATCGGAGACACTGTAGTATCCAGCCCCGAAGCATCTATTTCAAGTGGAAATGCCCTACCTTTGAGTGCGACTCGAATAAGTGATTCACGTATTCGGAAATAACCGATTGGATTTAGGGTTGAGTCCATAAACCCAACACTAGACTCGAGATTCTTGGATCTTCCGAGGTGGACTTCGATAGGGAAACCGAGGAGGGACAATAGCGGGTGGTCAGGTGTAATAGTATCAAATAGCTATTAACCTGCAGAGGTAGGATAATATGGAGAGAACTGGATGGTCTCGAACAGGGACAAGAAATCAAAGGGGCATCCTCTGTTCGGTGTGGCCGAAAGGCAGAGGAAACGGGTCACTCGCCGCGTTCGGTATGACGGTCAAAGGCAGAATCGAAGCCACGAAGCGGAGTGAGAATGAGTCTCCCGGGGGGACTCAATCCCGGTATTGAAAATGTCTCCTAAGTTATCTAGAACATCAAATGATGTTGGCGTGAATGACTGAATTCATTGATTCTGTTGCTGAATGAGTTGCGAGACAGAAGCCAGATGCCGGTGGAGAACCCGAGGGTGTAGAAAAAGCTGGATATGCGAGTTTACCCTAGAACTGGTACTTTCATTTCTCGTTGGCGACATCCGGCGAGGATATCGCCTTCTGTATCCGGAAAGCTGTATGCTTTGAAAAGGGCTCGTACAGTTTGGGAAGAGATTCTATCCCGAATACTGGGGAGTAAAGGGTCTACTTCAACCAAGATACCTCTAGGTACGGTCATACATAACGTAGAAGTAATACCCGGGAGAGGTGGATGATTAGTTAGAGCGGCTGGTGCTACGGCAAAAGTGATTGCAAAGGAAGGTTGATTGGCTACATTAAGATTACCCCCCGGCGAGGTTCGTTCAGTATCTCAGAATTGTTTAGCTACTGCGGGACGAGTCGGAAACGTCGACATCAATAATGAGGGTTCGGGAAAGGCTGGATCTACGCGGTGGTTAGGTAAACGTCCAAAAGTGAGGGGTACAGCTATGAATCCCGTCGATCATCCGCATGGGGGGGGGGAAGGCAGAACACCCATCGGTAGGAAGAAGCCATTAACTCCATGGGGTTGTACGGCACTCGGAATGAGGAGTCGGGAAAGCGGTAGATACAGCAATCCGTTCATCCTTCGCCGCCGTAAAAGTAATTAATTGGTAGAAAGACTGGGTGGAGGGTAATTAACTATGGCACGTCCACTCAAGAAGGGTCCTTTTGTAGCTAATGATCCAGTAAGAAGAATCGAAATTCTCAATATCCGGAAGGAGAAAAAGATAATAATAACCTGGTCTCGTGCTTCCGCAATAGTTCCTATCATGATCGGTCATACCATTGCTGTTTACGATGGGCGGGAGCATCTACCCATTTATATAACTGACCGTATGGTGGGTCACAAACTGGGTGAATTTGTACCTACCCGGAGTTTCCTGGGACATGCCA
>NW_028239658.1:72500-109312 GCF_047967505.1 Dipteris shenzhenensis | reverse complement strand
GCCAGTAACTCAGTAGTAGCGACTGAACCGATACATGTAAGATCTCCCCCGACACGTAAAAGCATTTTCTGGATTTGTCAATTGTGTTACGGCTGGGGTCTCGCCCACCACGACTTGGTGGAATTGGGAGAAGCTGTAGGTATTATTGCGGGCTAACCAATCGGAGAACCAGGAACCCAATTAACATCAAGAACTTCTCATACTGGTGGAGTATTTACGGGTGATATCGCAGAACATGTATGAATCCCGTTCAATGGAATCATCAATTCCGATGAGAAGTCATTATATCCCACACGTACGCGACACGGACAGCCCGCTTGGATGTGTCAAAATGAATTACCTATCTCTATTAGAAGTTAAAATGATACACACAATCCTGTGATTCCAGCACAAAGTCTACTTGTGATTCAAAATAATCAATATGTTGAATCGAAACGAATCACTGCGGAAGTCTGAGCCAAGGAGTTTCCTCTCAAGGAACGGATTAAGAGAAAGATCTATCCAAATTTAGAGGGGGAAACCTATTGGAATGGGGTCGTGTATCACTCGCCCGAAGATATACATAGTAATATTCATGTCGTGCGCAATAGCGGTCATGTACGGGTCCTTTCAGGAACCTCTAGTGATTCCAATGGGAATTCCTTTTATGAAGATCAAGATAGAATTGATACCAGATCCCATTCCAACGAGAGTAAACGCGAGCTTCGGGAGGTAAATTGGGAGAATATTAGTGTCATTAACTCTGGATGTTATCAGGAATGGATATGGGAGTCCGGAATCAATGTCGATTTTGAATCTATCAAAAGTGAATTGAATTCGTCGAGATTTGTTTCAACTCCTTCCATGGGTCGAGGTGGGGGAACAGAGGTGGTTCCTCTATCACCGGAACAGGAGGGTCGGTACAGGAAATTATCTTACGCAAATTCCGAGTTCCGTATACTCAATAACGTGATTTTGGATCGGAATGAAATTATTGCTATTTGCGAAGACTCGAAGTATCGAACCAACGTTTCGGGAGTTGTAAGATATGGTACTGCAGAAGTAGAACCCATTGATGAAGGAGAATTGGTTTCTGGCAGTGAAACAGCAAGTTCTAGATCGCGGTATAAAGTCACCAAAGGAGGTAACTCTTCCTTGATCCCTGAAGAAGTGTATACTATTTGCGAGCCTTCCTCATCCATTTTGGTGAAGAACAACAGTGTTGTCGAGGAGGGCACACAAATAACTTCTAATATTATTAGTCAGATGGGTGGGTTGGTTCGCATAGAAAAGATACCCAATAGTATCAAAATAAGAATCTTACCCGGATATATCTATTATCCGAAAAAGAAAACTAATATATCTAAACAGGCTGATACTTTGATTCCACCAGGGCATCTGATTCTCGGTGAATTCAAATCTGATAATTGGGTTTATCCCCAACCAGTTGCATCGGCTAGAAGAAGGAAGCCCTCTGTCTCAATAAGAACAGTTGTAGAATACAATGTACCTGGTGATTCTCCAATACGAATGCCTGAAATACCAAAGACAGAGAAAGACTTGGGAATTCAAGTCTTTACCTATATCTTTTACAGAGACGGCGAAGTAGTAGAAATAAGTGACAACACAGATATCCAATTGGTTCAAACTTGTTTAGTGGCTGATTGGCAAGAATCCCCCCCTCCCCCGGAAGGGTCGTATCTGTCTCTCACCAATATTAAGATAAGTGACAGTCTTAGCACCTTCCTCCAGGTTAACCCAATGGGACTTTCCAATCCGTTTTTGTCCCCTGAGACAAGAGCTGGGGAAGCTCCTCCACAACTGGCGCTCGGTGGGAAGCTATCCCCCATCAATTTGAATTCACGCGATGAGAATAAAAATAAAGAATTTGTCGGATATCGAGGTACTATTCATGTAGTACCCCAACAAGGTGCATCCTTCTTAATCCTATCACCATCCAATCTTTTTCGTAACCCCCTGCCCCCCGACCCAGACGGAGGGGTATATGGAAGGGGGGGTGCATATTCCGATAATTCTGGATCGGGGGGTATGACTGTCTTTCGTAACAACATAGATTCAAAAGATCCCCACTCGGATTCTGATGCTGGATCTATTTGGAGAGGTACCGCAGGACCAAAAGGAGTATTGACAGATTTTGGAGAATTTTATCCTACTACTGGTGGAAGGGGAAACAAAAAGTTGGGCCTTTTAGGTGATTCACAAAATAGCCCCTACTCTTTGTTGTTTTCCTACTCCGTATCAAGCAACAAAGTCTCTTTTGCCGAGGATCCCTTTGTCGATGAGTCAACAGATGCATCGGGACGTAGGTATTGGTATTCAATAGATGAAAATGAATCGATATTTGAATACTCCCCAGATTTATTGGTGGGAGGATGCTTCCCCAGATTGATCTTCCCCCCATCATATTTCCCCGGAGCAAGAATTCTGCCTATTAATCTCGGACTTCTGGTCAGTGAAAACGCATGCATTTACGGGGGTGATATCTGCCTCCAATCCGGCCAAATCATAGCTATTCACCGAGAATACTCACCAATCAGAACAGCCAAGCCTCTCCTAGCAACTGAGGGGGCGACTATTCATAAGAATTACGGAGATATCATTGGGAAGGGGGATACATTAATAACATTACTACACGATAGATCGAGGTCTGGGGATATTATTCAGGGTTTTCCAAAGGTTGAGCAGTTGTTGGAATCTCGTTCCACCGCTTTTACCTTAGCAAGAATCGAAGATATTTCTGATAGATGGAGGAGAACTATTACAAGATTAGTTGGTAATCCTTGGAGTCATTTCACGAGTGCCGGAATAGGTATGGAAGATTGTCAACTGGTTCCGATTGATCAAATTCAAAAGGTTCATGGATCCCAGGGGGTGTAAATATCCGATAGGCATATAGAAATCATCATTTGACAACTGACATCGAAAGTAGTAACGTTGGAAGATGGAATAACTAATGTTTTCTTACCCGGAGAGCTTATTGAATCATCATAAGCGTAACGAATGAATCGCGTCTTAAAAGAATCGAATTTCTACGAACCTGTTGTATTGGGAATGACAAAAGCATCTCTTAACACTACTAGTTTTATATCAGAGGCGAGTTTTCAAGAAACTACTCGGGTACTGGCTAGAGCCGCTATTCGGGGTCGAATCGATTGGTTGAAGGGACTGAAAGAAAATGTCATCCTTGGTGATCTCGTTCCCATTGGGACCGGCAGTCAGGAGGTTATTCGTCAACTAGATGTAGAGAGAAATACGGAATTTTATTTAGCTATTAGTGATTTTAACATCTTCAGTCGAGAGGCAAGGGATATTCCCCCTCATACTTATTACGGGAGGGAGCCGAGTTCCCACCATAGATTAATGATTCACGAAGGATTGAGACAACCCCTCCCCGGAGTCAATATTGGTGAATGAGATTCAGAATCATTTTGCGACGTAGCATCTCGGGTATGTCTCACTCAATAATCCCGACCAGTGAATCGTAATAATTACGTAACTTCCATAAAAATCAAATCAATCTGCGGCTTTTCGTAGTTCTTTTTTGGGGGGGTAAAATGCAACAGAAAAATTGGAATATCGATCCAGAAGGGATGATGGAGGCGGGGGTCCATTTCGGTCATCAAACCCAAAAGTGGAATCCCAAGATGTCACCTTATATATTTACGGAACGGAAAGGTGTTCACATTCCCGATCTAACTCAGACTGCTCGTCTCCTATCCGAAGCCTGTGATTCGGTATCCAATGCAGCGACGGAGGGAAAAGAATTCTCAATAGTAGGTACAAAATACCAAGTAGCTGATCTAATTGCATCGGCTGCGACGAAATCTCGATGTCACTACGTGAATGAAAAGTGGCTCGGTGGCATGTTAACGAATTGGTCCACTACAGAAACACGTCTTCAGAGATTTCAATATTTGCAGAATGAAGAAGATACGGGGGGGTTCGATCGACTCCCGAAAAAAGAGGCATCGATTCCGAAAAAACAATTACTTCGATTGAAGAAGTATCTAGGTGGAATTCAATATATGTCAAATTTACCCGATATTGCGATAATTACTGATCAACACGAATAATCCACTGCTATTAGAGAACGTATCACTTCAGGTATTCCTACAATCTGTGTCGTCGATACAGATTGCGATCCAGATCTCACAGATATTCCGATTCCAAGTAATGATGATGCGCGGTCCTCCATTCGACGGGTACTGGATAAATCAACACTGGCTATTTCTGAGGGTCGTTCGAACTCAAAGATATTGAACTTAATAGATAGTGAAATCAGTAACTATCCCAACTATTCGTGGTAGAATGAAACAGAGACTTACCCCAGAGACAGCAATATGCTGTGACTCTATTATGGGGACAACCCTGGGATTATGTAGTGATTAGGAATCCACTTGATTGTTCTGTGCAAATCATTCTTCCCCACGTTGATTCCTGATAAGGAGGTAATACGAATTCCGAACAATTGTCCATTCATGGGATTGATAATCTATATCAAGTATCGGGCGTGGAAGTGGGTCAACATCTCTATTGGCAAGTAGGAAATTTCCAAGTTCATGCACAAGTTCTTGTAACTTCCCGGGTAGTAATTGCTATATCATTGGGTTTATCTACCGCAGCTACTCGGGATTTGCAAACCATCCCGACTGGCAGTCAAAATTTCATTGAATATATTCTTGAATCTATTAGGGATCCGACTAGAACTCAGATGGGGGAAGAAGGGTATCGTCCCTGGGTTGCATTCATTGGAACTATGTTTCCATCCATTTCTGTTTCTAACCGGTCAGGTGCTCTGTTTCCTCGGCGAGTTATCCAATCACCTCATGGAGAGTTGGCTGCACCTACGAATGATATCAATACAACTGTTGCATTAGCTTTGCCTACATCAGTGGCATATTTCCACGCGGGTCTAAACAAGAGAGGTCTTAGTTACTTCGGTAAATACATCCAACCCACTCCAGTACTGCTACCTATTAATATTCCAGAAGATTTCACTAAACCTTCACCACCTAGTTTCCGACTCTTCGGAAATATATTAGCTGATGAGTTGGTAGTAGCTGTCCTCGTCTCTCTAGTACCCCTAATTGTTCCCGTACCTATGATGCTTCCAGGATCATTCACAAGTGCCATTCAAGCTTTGATTCTTGCGACTCCAGCTGCAGCTTATATAGGGGAATCCATGGAGGGTCATCATTAACCGAGTTTCGATTCCGACGAATCATCGGATTAGGATCGTGGTATTCGACAGGTACTCGGGCCACCTCTTGGAGTAGCAAAAACTGTTTCTGTGGTATAATAATATGATACCCCCCTCCTATTAGAGGGGGGGGGGGAAATCCTACTACTCCCATTTCCATTCAAAGGGATGGGGATGGAAATGACAATAGTGATTCCCACCATTCGACTCGAGCATTCCCTCCAGTCTGCAGGGGGGGACGAATCACAAGATGTTCCGCAATTCGTGGGAATCTTTGTCACCTCGGGAACCAATGATACCGATACTTACTAGTATCTCCTATCGTGTTACAACAAGGAGTTGAATCTCATCCGGGCCGTGGCTGGAATTCCTCATCATGAAGTACTATATTTTCATCCAATTGCTGCATTACGGGTAACGAGTGAGATTGGTGGATTCTCGTCGGGGGAATGGCTTTATTTCTCGCCCACCGGTATTGCTATTTCAATGCTTCGAATAGAAACAAGTGAATCGGAAGGAACATTTCAACCCTTCAGCGGCTCTGAGTGAATTTTCACAGAATTATTCCAGTAGGCATTGATCTTTGCTAAGTCGGAATTGGTTGAATTAAATAAAAAAGAGGAGATTAATACGAACCCCTTGATTCCTGCTGCTTCTGTTATTGCTGCCGGATTAGCTGTAGGCCTCGCTTCTATTGGTCCCGGTGTTGGTCAAGGCACTGCCGCGGGTCAAGCAGTAGAAGGTATTGCGAGACAACCAGAGGCAGAGGGTAAAATTCGAGGCACTTCATTGTCAAGTTTAGCCTTCACGGAAGCTTTAACAATCTATGGACCAGTTGTAGCCCTAGCACCGTTATCTGCAAATCCTTTCGTTCGATCCACCCACAGTGAGGGGTACTTGGGGAGCCCTGTACCCCCTCCCCAATCGGACCCTTTCCAAATCGATTATCTGATTGGGAGATTATCTTATTCAGGGGGGGGGTCTGACAGAAAATCCTCGATCAATCTATTTTATCGATTCCTTCTCGCGACTCTCCAAGTTATTTTGTGAATCCCCCCCCCCACATCAGTATGGAATGAACCAGTTGATTGCTCCGTTCCATTCCCACGTCAGTTCTATTTTTTATCTAGTGTGTAGGTATTCCCTCCGAATCCATGATTCTATTCCAGGTCAGATTGAAGGAATTATGTAGGATTTAGATAATCCCTTGGGAGGGGGAGGGAGCATGAGAAGTATAAGTGACATCGCCGTCTCTACGAGTCATTGGACTCCTGCCGCGGGTTTTGGTTCGAATACCAATATCTTGGAGACAAATCCGATTAATCTGATTCTAGTTTCGGGTGTACTATTTTATTTTGGAAAGGGAGTGTGTGCGAGTCGCATATCTGAATGAGATAACTGGATTCCTCCGGTTGCATTTGGAACAGGAGTAGATGCAAAATCCCGACGAATTACTTGCAAATGAGTGACATCATGTAAGAACCAGAGCATTTCGTGAAATCGGTAGAAACTTTATTGCTTTCACCGACTGATAGGGGAATATCATCAATACGGCTAAAGCTGAATCGCTTGAAGTCTAAGCAAGAATTCGGGTCCTCTTCCCCCTGCTGTGCAAAGATTCCAAAGCATGGTCGGAGATTTCTTCGATATACAACACTCATATCGGGAATAGCCCCACCTCTCTCATTTCTCGCGGGGGGAGGTAAAATCTACCGGTAGGAACCAAATTTTGTTCAATCTGCTGAATAGACAACCCATCTGGAATGAATATTATTCAGAGGAAACGACTTCGCTGGTAGGAGGAGTATCGTCCAGAAGAGCCCTCGATGATTTTCAAGTTTCAGCAATTTGATTTCCACCTGTGGACTACATTCATAGGGATGGCAGGTCCGTGAAGATATTGGATTTTCTTATCCTATCGAGAGGTACGGGCGGGAAAGCCGAATGAATCGAAAGATCCATGTTCGGTTTGGGAAGGGACCACAGATCTCTGGGAACCGGAGATATATAATCTACTTTCATTGACCAATCTACTGGAGAATTGTAAGGGAACAATCTTGAGTACTATTCGTGACGCGGAGGAACGTTATAAAGAGGCTACCGAAAAACTCAAGCAGGCTCGGACTCGTTTGCAACAAGCAAAAGTGAAAGCGGATGAGATCCGCGTGAATGGACTCACGCAAATGGAGGGGGAGAAGCGGGATCTCGTTGATGCGGCTGATGAAGATCCAAAAAGATTGGAGGATAGTAAAAATTATACTATTCGTTTTGAAAAACAACGGGCAATTGAACAGGTTCGCCAGCAAGTCTCTCGCCTTGCCTCAGAAAGAGCTCCGGAGAGTCCGAATAGTCGTTTAGATGGCGAATTGCATTTGCGCATGATTGATTATCACATTGGCCTATTCCGGGCCATGGAAAACGCAGCTGATTAGCTTCCGTATTAGCTTCCGTAGGTCCCATTTCTCAAGAAGATAGTAAATAGATGCTAATGGTAATAAATATTCGACCCGGCGAAATTAGCAGTATTATTCGCAAACAAATTGAGGGATATGTTCCAGAAGTAGAGGTTGTCAATACCGGCACCGTACTCCAAGTCGGAGATGGGATCGCTCGCATTCATGGTCTTAACGAAGTAATGGCTGGTGAATTGGCAGAATCTGAAGACGGTACAGTAGGAATTGCTCTGAATCCGGAATCTGATAATGTCGGGGCTGTATCGATGGGTGATGGTTTGGCCATACAGGAAGGAGGTTCTGTAAAAGCAACGGGAAGGATTGCCCAAGTACCAGTTAGTGATTCCTTCTCAGGTCGTGTCGCAAATGCTTTAGCTTAACCCATTGATGGCAGAGGCCAAATTCCAGCTTCTGAATCTAGACCGATTGAATCCCCTGCTCCGGGGATTATTTCAAGGCGTTCCGTATATGAACCCTCACAAACGGGTCTTATTGCTATTGACTCTATGATCCCCATAGGACGCGGCCAGCGAGAGTTAATAATTGGAGACAGACAGACGGGTAAAACAGCAGTAGCTACAGATACAATTTTGAATCAGAAAGGTCAAAATGTTATATGTGTTTATGTAGCGATTGGTCAAAAAGCCTCCTCCGTAGCTCAGGTAGTGAATACTTCTCAGGATCGTGGCGCCATGGAATATACAATTGTGGTATCGGAGACTGCAAACTCTCCGGCTACTCTGCAATATCTCGCCCCCTATACAGGAGCAGCTCCGGCTGAATACTTCATGTATCGTAAACAACATACCCTGATTATCTATGATGATCTTTCTAAACAAGCTCAGGCTCATCGACAGATGTCTCTCCTACTGAGAAGACCACCCGGACGAGAAGCATATCCAGGAGATGTTTTTTATCTACATTCGCGTCTCTTGGAAAGAGCGGCTAAATCAAGTACCCAATTAGGTGAAGGTAGCATGACCGCTTTGCCCATCGTCGAGACCCAGGCCGGAGATGTCTCAGCCTACATCCCGACTAATGTCATTTCTATCACTGATGGACAGATATTTCTATCAGCGGATCTATTCAATGCTGGAATTCGACCGGCAATCAATGTGGGGATTTCCGTATCTAGAGTAGGATCCGCCGCTTAGATCAAAGCCATGAAACAAGTAGCTGGTAAATCAAAATTGGAATTAGCTCAATTTGCTGAATTAGAAGCTTTTGCCTAATTTGCTTCTGATCTCGATAAAGCTACTCAAAATCAGCTAGCAAGGGGTCAGCGGCTACGTGAGTTACTTAAACAATCTCAATCATCCCCACTATCGGTAGAAGAACAAGTAGCTACTATTCATACCGGAGTTAATGGATATTTGGATATATTGGACGTCGAGAAGGTGAAGAGATTCCTGGTTCAGTTACGTGAGTATATAACAACCAATAAACCCGGATCCGTCGAAATTATTCGTTCTACCAAGATGTTTACGGAACAAGCAGAGATGCTTTCAAAGGAAGCTATTAAAGAATATACGGAACTTTTCTTGCTTCGCGAGAAGTAAAAAATAACTTTCAGAACACGCAAAATATGTCTTGAGTAGGGGGTGGGAGGAAAGAAAAAGGATCAGAAGCCATTTGCAATTTGCAAACACCCATCAGTCGTATACACGGAATTACGTCCAATAGGATTCGAACCTATATTGGAGGTTTAGAAGACCTCTGTCCTATCCATTAGACGATGGACGCCCCCCCCCCCCGAGGGGGGGGGC
Source organism: Dipteris shenzhenensis (assembly GCF_047967505.1). Classification (NCBI taxonomy): domain Eukaryota; kingdom Viridiplantae; phylum Streptophyta; class Polypodiopsida; order Gleicheniales; family Dipteridaceae; genus Dipteris; species Dipteris shenzhenensis. The sequence goes on along the minus strand of NW_028239658.1, from coordinate 99,893 downwards.
AGGAACTATGCTATGGACAAACAAAAACAATAACTTCGGTTTGTTCAAGGTATGGCTGCGTAGCGGGAGCCAGAACCCAAGCCTAGATTAGCGGGAATCGGGAGATGGAGAAGGGTAACTTAAACCGGTTCAATTGGTGAGCGGGTAGCGGGAATCGAACCCGCATCAGTAGCTTGGAAGGCTAGGGGTTATAGTCGATGCTACTGAATGAGTTCATTATGGCATCTCTAATTCAGAACCGAACGTGAAGGTCTCCCTTCATTCGGCTCCTCTATGGAATGGATAGTAGAAGGAGGAGCTTGAGGGAGATGAATATCCCCAGATACAAGCATAGAGAGATTCTTTTTCACTCTTCGCTGCGTAAACAGAGAAATGGAAAGCATTGGAATCTCATTCCGAAGACTCATTGCGGATATCTCCTCCTTCTCGACCAGGGTTACATTGCTGGTGAGAAGGATCCATAGCATCTATGTCAGTTTCTTCCGTATCCGACGAGACGGGAACACACTTCCTAGATGATCCCTGTGGAAAAGCATATTACTCCCACGACTCGTGAAAATACTTTGTCGAATCGAAGGTCAGCCGATGTCTCTTCCGGTTACTTCGTTTCTTATTTCTATAGATGACAATCCTTAGGAGAATATTTTTTCTTTCACCGAGTTATAGAATTGTCCACGAAATGCTTGATAATCCTGGTAAATAAGGATCGATCTTTTCATAACTATTTGGCTCGGATTCATTACTGGATCAGAGATTCAGTGACGATGAGACAAATATTTCGGGTTGCTATCCATAGATTCTACACTAGTTGTTCCGGGACCTCTGGATCCTGGAAAAATTCCGCTTCATTATTCCGATATGCAACTGGTTCGACTTCGCAAACGTAGGAATATATAGGAATGACAGGAATAACGCTTTCTACACCGACACTCATTGTAGGAAAGTATGTGGACTTCCCTTAGAAATAAAGCTTTTCGATCGAGTGAGAAATCAATTTGAAAGATCCCTCAGCTACCTGGTTCGAAAATGAAGCGAATCACACTTTTACCACTAAACCATACCCGCCACGATTGGATTGTATCATATATAAGTCTTTCCTGTCTAAGGATGGGTTGTAGCCAAAAGTGTTAGTAAAAAGGAGCTCCCCCCCCCCCCCCCCGTTTCAAATATCCATCTCCGGAATTCAGTGTTTAATGAGAAATTTTCTTGCTTCCGGAGATGGTACGACAGAATTACAAATTTCCCTTACGGGCTGCTGATAGAGCAATTACTAGTGGTCCTGATGCAACTACTAATGCCAGAACAGCAAGTTGTGCAATTAGTTCTAGATTCACCACCTACCTCCTCATCTTCAGAAATATCTAAATCAAAGCGGTCCCCTTTTCCTTTCGCAATTATCCCCCGCCTCCTCCCACTACTTCAATAGACACTCCCGGAATGGTGTATCTGAAATACAGGAGATGTTTTTGTGTGGCCATGACAAATTGAAATTGGTACAATTAAATGAGAGATGGTGATTCACGTAAACGAGGAAATCTCGCATTTCATTCCTCGTTTCTCGAAATGTATAAAGAATCGGGAGATAAGTAATGACATCAATCCCGGATGGGCAGATGATTCTGGCCCTTATTAGTGCCTCTCTAACAAGTATCTTAGCCGTAAGATTGGGTCTCGCATTGTATCGGTAACTGGTTCGTCACCGCATAGATAGGCAGCCTGGCTGATCGCGGCTAGGCTGGGAGATTCCAATCCCGGCTGAATGAAAGTGATTCATTCAAGAATCTGATTCTCGGAGGAGAATCGGGGGGGGGGGGGGGGAAGGAGAAAATGATGCTTCCTATTCGGGATTGAACTTCGCCTTGTAACAGATTTCTCAGACACGCCGTCTCCTATACTTCCATTGAAGTATGGACTTCCGTCCCAGCCTCGTGGTAAAGTCCAAAGGATTCCACCGCATGGAGAGATGGCCGAGAGGTCTAAAGCGTCGGATTGCTAATCCGTTGTACAATACATTTGTACCGAGGGTTCGAATCCCTCTCTCTCCCCCAATAATTAACTGATCCGTTGGACAAGGCAATTCCGACGAATTGCATATCGGACTTCATTTATTCTTTGCGCCCGGGGTTACGCCCAGGGTCGTTTGATGGGAATCCAAAAACGAAGAGAGAAACAGAAGAGATAACTACTGTATAAACGAATAGCTTAAGAGTAAGCATGACCTAGTCCCCCTGATCGTAACTAGAAGTGAAACGGAACGGAACACATTTTTCATATTTATACCATACGTTTCTTCTTCGATTCAAAGAAGGAATAGGAAGAATCAGGAATCTGCTGAGGTGAATAACATATATCCGACTCGAACGTCTTCTCCTCCGGGATATCCTTTTTCTTTTGAATGAATCGATTTGAGTCCGAGTCGTTGCAAGTAAATTGGCGCATTAGGTACTACGAAATGCTCAATTGGATTCATCGCAGTGTAAGAAGGAGGGATGGACTTCCCCCAATCCCAACTGCGATATTTATTAGTATAGCCGGGAGGGGTCAGTTTCCCCTCCCGGCGAGTCAGCTGGTGGCGGGGGTGCAAAGGTATGGGGGAATAAGAGCGAGATCCCACTCCTTCAATGACATCTCACTAATCTCTCTCCGTTTTCCTAATTTTTTTTCGTTTTATGAACATTATCAATCTTACCAATAGTTAAAACTAACCATAATACAGAAGGTGGGCGACTCGATTCCATTAGTCAAAGTGAAGGTGGGGAAGGAAGGGAGTGAGTGACCCCGCCTCACGATAGGAATTGGGGATTCTATTCCGAAGCAGCAATCTGGTTGGAATGGATCTCGAATCTGAATCCCATAATATATCAGTTTTCAACCCCCCACCTACTTTGGGGTTTATCATTCCGCTGGGGGGGGGCCGGATCCCCAATCCCGAGTGGTTTACTACCGGAAACTCACCGAAGCCTGCCATACGAAAGCTAGAAGTAGGAAAAACGCTGGTATAACTGGCATTACATCCACAATCGGATCAGAAATAGCATAAGCTTCAGGTAACCTAGCAAGAGAAGCGTCACTCAGGTGTAAGGGATTCCCCGTATCAGTGTTAAACGGAACTATCATTTTCATCCTCCAATGGCGGAAATTTTCACCCCGGTACGGTGCGGGGACAATTACCAATCAGTCGACCCATTGAGTACATACTGTTACGGATACTTCCATCCGAATAGAGGGGGGTAGATATTTGCGGCGTCATAAATATCTACAGCATTTCGACGGAATCAATGATTGAATGGTTGGTGAAACAAATCCCTTCACACCAAGTTTCACGGGAATTTATTATCTTTTGATTCCTAGTTACCATCTTTCAATTCCTGCCGGAGTCGTATCTGCACAACCCATTCAGGAAGGGGGGTTGACATGAGAGTCGAAGTATGGGATATTCATTATATCAAATATGTATGGGGCGTGGCCAAGTGGTAAGGCAGCGGGTTTTGGTCCCGTCATTCGGAGGTTCGAATCCTTCCGTCCCAGATCTTGATGCATAAGTAGATACACCCCATCTCCTTTTCTGTGATCTTTTTTTTTTCCTTCTTTTGTGGGAGAGTCAGGAACGTTCTAAATTGGGACGGACTACTCCGAGTCCCTCCTCCCACCTATTGATGGATCGTCCAGTTCATGTTACGACGGTGAGCCGGATATAGCAATAGATCCCGGGGCGAAAAACAATATTAAGAATAATTCATGAAATTAGCCTATTGGATGTATGCCGGACCCGCTCATATCGGTACTCTACGAGTAGCCAGTTCCTTTAAGAATGTACATGCCATAATGCATGCTCCTCTGGGAGATGACCATTTCAATGTAATGTGATCTACGTCGGAGAGGGAGAGGGATTTCACCCCAGTAACTGCTAGTATAGTGGACCGTCACGTATCAGCACGTGGATCTCAGGAAAGGGTTATTAATAATATAAATCGAAAAGATGAGGAATAATGTCCCGATCCAATTGTCTTGACGCCTACATGTACCTCTAGTATCTCACAAGAAGATTCGCAGAATTTCGTGGATCGAGCTTCTATCTATTCTACGTCTGATGTAATTCCCGCAGATGTCAATTACTATAGAGTCAATGAGCTTCAAGCAGCAGATAGGACTTCAGAGCAAATAATTCGCTATTATTTGGATAAAGCTCGTAGACGGGGTACATTGGATCGGTCTCTGACAGACGCGCCCTCAGCAAATATTATTGGAATATCCACTCTGGGTTTTCATAACCAACATGATTGTCGCGAATTGAGACGTCTACTGCAAGATTTAGGAATCTTAGTCAACCAAATAATTCCAGAAGGAGGATCTTTGAGGGATTTGGAGGATTTACCAAAAGCTCGGTTTAATATAGTTCCTCATCGCGAAGTGGGTCTAATGACAGCAATCTTTCCGGAGAAGGAATTTGGGATGCCTTACATATCAACCACTCCGATGGGAATCTCAGATACAGCCGAATTCATTGGACAGATGGAGAAGTATATAAATGCGTGGGCTTCCGCCTTGCCGAAAGAGAGAGTCAATTATGAGTCGTATATTGAAAATCAAACCAAATTTGTTTCTCAGGCGGCTTGGTTTCCAAGATCCATCGATTGTCAGAATCCGACTGGAAAAAAAGCAGTAGTATCTGGTGATGCCACCCACGCAGCTTCGATTACTAGAATACTCACTAGAGAAATGGGAATTCGTGTTATTTGTTCGGGTACTTATTGCAAACACGACGCGAAGTGGTTTAATGAGCAGGTTCAGGGCTTACGTGATGAGATATTAATTATGGAGGATCATACCAAAGTTGGAGATACGATAGCTTGTATTGAACCTCCTGCGATCTTTGGAACCCAGATGGAACGCCATATCGGTAAACGTCTCAATATTCCATGCGGGGTTATTTCTTCACCCGTCCATATCCAGAATTTTCCGCTAGGATACCGACCTTTCCTAGGTTACGAAGGAACTAATCAGATAGCCGATCCAATCCATAATTCATCCAATCTAGGTATGGAAGATCACCCACTAGACGCTTTTGGCGGACACGATACTAAAGAAGTGGTTACCAAATCATTATCTACAGATAGAATTCTGAATTGGACCCCCGAGAGTCAATTGGAGTTAAGCAAAATTCCTGGTTTCGTGAGGGGTAAAACTAAGAAGAATACGGAAACTTCCGCGGAACAAAATAACATTACGGAAATTACGGTTGAGGTGACGTATGCGGCTAAAGAAAAACTGAATGCTTAACATAGAATAAATTCCGAATGTTACTGATTCGGGGTTGTTGGGACAGCTCTTCCCGACGGGCAGCCGCAGGTAGTATCAGTAGATCTTATTGAAATTGTTGTGGTGGTAACAATCTCCCGGTAAGAAAATAACATTTGAACTCTGGATATTACGGTAAAACCTCGTCTAAAACGATATGGTGGAAAGCGACGTGTGGCTCGAAATCGAGATCGTTTATGCGGAGTTTTGCAGCCGCCATTTCCGGATCCAAGGGAAATGTTTCCGTTTCAACGTTTCTTGAAATTCGCCATCTAACGAAACTTGAATGATTATGTCGTATTCCTGGCCCCAAGTCTATCCGATCGGGGATAATATCTATGGTTACTCCACGGAATGAAGCTACCGAGCTCCGTCAGTCCGCATTTACAGAAGGAGCAACTGTCTTCGTCGATAAATACTCCCATTGAATATTCATAATTCAATCCCATCCGTATGGAGTCAATTTCCTTGAGATGCAAATATTCCATTATTTGATTTTGATTGAGTGTGAGGATTTCCATGACGCGTCCAAAATCACAAATCAGTTGCTGAATGTGATTCTTCACAATGGGTCGATCAGAACGAGTTCCGTCGCTACCACTTCTCGATTCGAAAGACCCTCGGAGTGAGGCTTAAACCTACGGATTTTCGGAATTGATCTACGAACGGGAGAATATCGAATACGCACAGTTGAAGCCCTCGGTAGAGAGATCCCTCTCATACTTCCATGGTGGGGGCTCGAACGGAGTCATAATCGGTAAGAGATAACTCGAAAAGTGGATGGGGATGCGTGTCTGTCTCCCCTAAAACTTGCGTGAGTTAGGAGTATTTTCTCTATAATTGAAAAGAAAGGAATGGAATGGAGAGGTATATAGCTGGTGTTCCTCCATACCCTCGGAGTCATGGCTTGAGCCGTATGAAGTTGAAATTTCACGTACGGTTCTATAGGGGGGAAGGGGATTCGTTTCTCCGTACCTATCCGACTAAACTACTTACCGAATAACTGCAATTGATGTCCAATCCCGGCGAGAGGGAAAGTCTATTCAGGAAGTTGGATTTCATGATCCACGAAAGGAACAAACTCAATTAGATGTTTCTGCTATCATTTATTTCCCGGGAAGAGGAGCTCAAACAACAGAAACTGTTCGTGATATATTGAGGCGAGCAAAGGTCTTTAAACAGGTTGAAATTGATTCTTAGGAGAATTCAACGAGCTCAGTCCATATTTTTTTGCAAATGTTTCTATACTATCCCCTCCTCTTCCTCGCATTCTACATATATGCAGTATTTGTCATACCCATGAAAAGTAGTATTTCGAGGAATAGGTACTGGCTATCTGTCAAATCTTTCCTCGAAAGAAGTGATGTTAGATACTTCTTGACAGGTAAAAAGAGGAAGAGGAAGTAAAAGTCCCAGTCGGTGGTGAAAAGGGTGAAGATGATTCACGAGGAATTAATAGGGATCCCGACTCCATCCTGGATTCGTAGATCCCGTATAACTCCTCGTGATCACTCACGGGAATAAGCCACTGCTTATCCCAGTCTTAAGCGTCGAGAAAGTAATATCCCATCCCAGCCTGAGATTTATCTATTCCAACGAAACAATCTAGTCGATATTGAAAATACCATACTCATCCCCCCTGTTAGTTTATTCCTCCCCACATCCATTCCTCCTAGTCCGATTATGCTTACAATTATCCGAAGGTCGATCGATACCACTTCCTCCATTCTGGGGGTTTACTACCCGACAAAGTTGCCAAGGCGGAGCTGCTGAGTTGATGACAATGGGGTGGAGCTGCTGAGTTGATGACAATGGGGTGGAGCTTCGAGTTAAGCGACAAGCATGAAGAGCCTGAATCAGAAGATGGAACCGTCAATAGAGATTTCTATCCGGAAAATTGATATCCCGAGTCCCATTTACCCACCCAATCCCTCCCTTTTATCAACTGATTGGTGCTTAAAAGCTAATCAGTAGACAATTAAGAGATAATCTCGAGATGGGCTTGTTTGTCTAAAAAGGGGGTCACTATCTAACAAATATTCTAATAATTCGTGTGGGGATGAGCGGGAATCGCCCAACTGGGGAGTGTTTTCCCCCGGCTGAATCATTTGAGTCTGCTGAGTCAAGAGCACAATAAACTCCTAAAATGGTTTTAAATCACTCTCCCTTAGAGAAGAATCTGAGGGTCTTGCATGTGAATCTCATCCAGAAAGAGTGATTCGTGGGATATGGGGATAATTACCGACACGACGAATCTCTCCGACGGGTTGCGTCACCACGGGAGATCCAGATATCTGGGAGGTTACTTCTATGAGAGCTGCACGCAAAGTCCCGGCCGGATTGGGCGAGTTACGGGAAAGAAAAGGAATGGATTCAAATTGGGAATGCTTCTTACACACCCTCCTCTTCCAAGACGATCTCCATTCAGTGGCCCGTAACCCTTACTTAAAGGGATCAATTACTGATTCGGTAGGATGTTCCAGAAGGGGATATAGTATGATATCTGCGAGACGATTAATCAATGGAACACGTAAACAGGATTTTTCGGAGATTCCTCTTTCAAAATTTGATCAAAATTGATTTGGTGATTCCGAAACGGATCCATATTTTGATGCACTTTCAGAAGGAATATGCCTAGTATCGGAAATTGCTTTCTCGTCGCAGGTGGAGGAACCCCTATCTATGAAAGGGGTTGGTGAATGGAAGAATTCCCGATCCGTCTATTCGATATCTCCATTCGTGGAAGACAGATTCCCACATTCCGATTGTGTTTCGGATATGAAGTTACCCCATAGTTTCCATCCAGAGGCTTCAATTCGAATCTTTCGTCGACAAGTCGAGGATGCTCCGTTTCCACATCCGCCGAGACTAACCCTTCGGGGTTGTAAAGAGTTGTCAACAGATTTTCCCCGGGAGGGGAAAAATGGTTTAGCTACCTTACTATGGAATCCCTACACTTACGAGATCGAATCGTTATTAATGCCTTCGCGGAAACATTTTTCCGGATTACAATCAGAGTCTTCTACATCTACATCCGATCGGAGAAATATTATTTGGAAGCAAATTGGTGCCGCTGGATTCAACTCAGAAGCATTGAAAGAGGATTCTTATCCCACCAAGAGTTCATGTATCCATTACGGAAGATATGAAAATTATTCTATCTTAGCTTTCGGGGGAACCCAATATCCAGCTAAAAGATGGATCTATTACATTTTGACACCCAGCTAATTTTATTTCCGTTGTTGGCTTCACCCTCACCGAATGCGTACCGGAAGATTATCCAGGAGTCGCGTCCCATTCCCGGGCTATATCTTGGGTATCCAATTAAAAATTGAAGAAATTCGAGTCGTAGGCGTAGATGAATCGTATATCACCACGTCTACCATTAGGGAATCCCTTTTGGAACCCCAACCATGCTCCTAATTGAATCGATGGCAAGAGGTAATTTCTGCGATGGCTCCGGACGTCTAGTTAGTAAATTGGCTCGGACTACTTGGACAGATGATGAGATCTCAGAGAGATTCCTCCGGTTGTGGAAAATCATTTCTCTCTACTACGGCGGGTCGAAGAATAGAGGTGGGTTAAATAGATTGAGACACATATTACGACTCCCATGCGACAAAACTTCGGCATGTAAGCACAAGAGTACAATGCGTCTGATCCGACGTAAGTCTGATTCAAGAATATTCTTAGGGACTCCTCGGGGGAACTGCAAAATGACTCCTCATTTTCAGTCTAGGAGCATCTCAAATAGTCGGAGGTTTTGGCATCTGGAGATAACCCAGCCCGTTTCGGTACCACATGGTGTATAATAAATATGAGTGGGGGGGGGGAGGGGGGTTATTTTTAGCCCCCCCCCCCTCTACCTTCCATCCATTTTATACAGCCATTAGCTATCTGTTAGGCAGAAATACCAGGCTGTCACAGCTTCCAAAAATACATAAGAATATAAATAATTTGTTGGTTTCTTAACGAAGTGTTAGATATAAAAATAAAATACGGGACTGGAGTCACTCCATTTCTGAATATTACCCCGATTCGTACTACGAAAATTATCGATCCTTTCCCTTTCTATGGTAATTCACTACTTCTTCCGGAATATAGTTTAATCACTGGCTTAGTCGTAATCGTCATTGTCGACTTGGTATCCGAAGGGAAAGACACACTCCTGCTTCACGGAATCGCGTTAACTTCCTTGGTGACTAGCATGGTATTCCTGTCGCGTCAGTGGGAAACAGAATCTCTCTCGATTGCCTACGGAACTCTTCGAATCGACACTTTCAGCAATATCTTCAGATTACTTCTCCTGATCTGCTCATTACTATCTGTCTCACTATCGGTTGGTTACATCCGATGCACAAAAACAGCTTTGACGGAATTTTCACTATTCACATCAACTGCGGGTCCGGGGGGAATGTCTTCATGCCGCGCGAATGATTCGGTAACTATTTTTGTATCTCCGGAACGTCTAGGCCTATCCTCCTACCTTCCATCCGGATACATGAAGAGGGATATAAGATCCAACGAAGCGACTACGAAGTTTCTACTAATGGGTGGGGCAAGTTCGTCTATCCTAATCCATGGCTTCTCTTTATTATATGGATTATTCGGTGGAGAGACTCAACTCTACAAGATAGTCAATGGACTCGTATCCAACCAGATGTATGATTCCCCGGCGATCCATACCTCTATCACGTTTATCATCGTGGGAATGGGTTTCAAACTGTCGTTGGTTCCGTTTCACCAATGGACTCCCGATGTATATGAAGGAGTGCGATTCGCTCGGAGGGGAATCAATTCGTTGCAAATAATCTTATGCAAATTGATTGATTCCTCCGTAATACCCTACGGGCATGTGAAGAAGATACAAACTTCTTTTCGTTATCCCCATCAACGACCAACTCTTACCGCAATTCCACGAATTTGTTACTCGTATTGGACTCACGAGAATTATCCCATATTTTGTGTAGCGGGTAAAGCAGAGTGGGGGAGAAATGCAATTCAATAGGTACCCCCTCCTATCTCCTATTTGTATTTCTCGAAGTTGGTTCGTTATGGGTAGGTTTCTCAAAGAATAATTAAATGAATTTTGTGATGGAATTGATATTTACCCCGTGTAATAGCCTCCCCTTGGAACACAAATTTGATTGGTTTTGATCCTTCAGAAACCACGGATACAGTGGAGGCATCCGTCAACAGAGAAATTCGCCCCAAGACGGTGCCGCCATGCCTGCTAGGGACGAAGAAAATCACATTCCTCCCCAATACCTTTCCTCACTCCAGATGTGGGGGCGAAACGATTGTAAGATGGAGACTCTTTTAAAAAGGAATCACTGATAGGGGATTTCCCGAGAAGCTACCAATTATTACTCATATTGAATTACCGAGGAAGAAGTGGATTTGATACACACACGGGGAAGGTTCTGGGAGCTTAGAAATCTCTTACGAACTAGGAGCCGTGTGAAGTGAGAATTTCATGCACGGTTCTGAATGAGCGGGAAGATCGAGGATCTCCTCTCCGACTCTAACTCTCCTACACCAGTCGTTGCTTCTTTTTCTGCTACTTCCAAAGTAGCAGCTCTAGCTTTATCTACACGACTCCTCGGTATTACTTTCTCATACCTATCCAGTGAATGGCATCTCGCTTTGGGAATATTAGCTACCCTTAGCATGGTATTGGGGAATCTAATTGCTGTTACTCAGACAAGCATGAAACGTATGCTAGCATATTCCTCCATAAGCCAAATCGGATATATTCTGATTGGAATACTTGCTGCGGATCCTGATAATGGCTATGCGAGTATGATAAGTTATACTTCTATCTACATATTCATGAATCTAGGGACTTTCGCTCGCATCACTTTATCTGGTTCACGAACCGGAACTGATAACATTAGGGATTATGCGGGACCATACATGAAGGATCCTGTTCTAACATTCTCTCTAGTTATACGTTTACCATCCCCAGGGGGTATCCCTCCATTAGCAGGTTTTTCCGGTAAACCCTACCCCTTCTGGCATGGATGGAAAGCTGGCTCGTACCCATTAGTTCTGGTAGCTCCCATTACAAGTGTCATTTCTATATATCACTATCCGAAGATAATTAAATTAATGTTCACCGAAGGGGGTGACACATCAACAATTTACATACAGGATCCATTAGTTTCTCCATCTACTTCGATTTCGAAGAGTTCCATTGAAATAGCTATGATTGTTCGTGTACCAGCATCAACTCTACTGGGTATATCAATGGATCCCATCATCGAGATTACACGGAATACCTCATTCCAGACCTATTTTGAGTTGTCACATGAAATAATGGAATCTTTCTGAATGATTTGTATCCAAAGCCACTTCCGTCGCTCCAACTAGTCCATTTCCGTAATTGGTGATGAAACAGTGTCGGAGAAATGATCACGCGCCTCCCAATGATCATTCGTCTCTTCCGGAGGAGATATAAGTATTTCCTGATGGTATCCATAATATTGTTCAATCCTTTGCAGTACTACAAGGATTGAACCCTCCTAATGGTACATGCGACTAAGTGATTCCCATATGGGAGCGGTTGTGTAAATGATTCGGTTCACACCCCCAGTCTTCTGCTCCGTAGCAATTCAGGTCGCTTCCCGATGAATTCCATGCTCCAATTTCGTCTAATGGATAAGTCATTTCATCCGATACCTGTACGTTCAAGGCGGGGTTGCCTTCAGACTTCTAGAAGAAAGCAAAAGAGACCAATTCTTCTTTCCGCCGCAGATTCTTTCAATTTAATAGAAACGGGGGTTGCGCTCGACGGCATTCTGATGTACACTATCAATGGATCAAATTCAGAAATCCTTTCGAGGGGACTCAAAATCTTTGGACTTGAAATCTTTCTCGTCAAATCTCCCTCTACTGAGACCGAGGGATCTCAAAACGAGAGTGATAGATAACAAGGAAAATTAGGTCTTGCAATCGACGGCATTCTGAGTTACAATAGAAATGGGTCGAATTCATAGATCCTTTCGAGGGGACTCAAAATCTTTGGAATTGAGATCTTTCTCGTCAAATCTCCCTCACTGAGGGAGATCCGATCGAGATTGATAGATAACAAGGAAAATTAGGTCTTGCAATCGACAGTTTTCTTAGCTATAATTGATCTAGCTATGATTTCCTAGTGAACTGTAAATTCTTGGACAGGGGCAATTTTGCAGCGACAATCCTCTGGACTTTGATAGTACATCTATGATTCATAGTTAGTCCAGGGGACGTTAAATCCCTTAACTTGGAATCGACTCCTTATCGTCAGGACGATTTTGCAGCGATAACAAATTAAGGCCCATGGCGGTCCCCTGGAATTGAAATCAAATCCAAGAAATTAGGTCTTGCGCTCTACGGCATTCTGTGTTACAATAGAAATGGGTCGAATTCATAGATCCTTTCGAGGGGACTGAAAATCTTTGGAATTGAGATCTTTCTCGTCAAATCTCCCTCACTGAGGGAGATCCGATCGAGATTGATAGATAACAAGGAAAATTAGGTCTTGCAATCGACGGCATTCTGAGTTACAATAGAAATGGGTCGAATTCATAGACCCTTTCGAGGGGACTCAAAATCTTCCTTGGACTTGAAATCTTTCTCGTCAAAGTCTCCCTCTACTGAGACCGAGGGATCTCAAAACGAGATTGATAGATAACAAGGAAAATTAGGTCTTGCAATCGACAGTTTTCTTAGCTATAATAGAAATGGGTCGAATTCATAGACCCTTTCGAGGGGACTCAAAATCTTTGGAATTGAGATCTTTCTCGTCAAATCTCCCTCACTGAGGGAGATCCGATCGAGATTGATAGATAACAAGGAAAATTAGGTCTTGCGCTCGACAGTTTTCTTAGCTATAATAGAAATGGGTCGAATTCATAGATCCTTTCGAGGGGACTGAAAATCTTCCTTGGACTTGAAATCCTTCTCGATCGTCAAATCTCCCTCACTGAGGGAGATCCGAGCGAGAGTGATAGATAACAAGGAGAATTAGGTCTTGCATTTGACGGTTTGATTTTGTATAATGTATCTAGTCCGATTCATAGACCCTTCCAGGGGACTGGAAATCCTTGGACTTGAAATCCTTTTCAGTGGACGGAAAATCCTTGAAGAGGACTTCAAATCCTTAAAGAAGACAGGGGACTTGAAATCCTCTTCAGGGAACTGACAATCCTTGAAGAGGACTTCAAATCCTTAAAGAAGAAAAGGGACTTGAAATCCTCTTCAGGGAACTGACAATCCTTGAAGAGGACTTCAAATCCTTAAAGAAGAAAAGGGACTTGAAATCCTCTTCAGGGAACTGACAATCCTTGAAGAGGACTTCAAATCCTTAAAGAAGAAAAGGGACTTGAAATCCTCTTCAGGGGACTGAAAATCCTTGAAGAGGACTTCAAATCCTTAAAGAAAGAAGACAGGGGACTTGAAATCCTCTTCAGGGGACTGAAAATCCTTGAAGAGGACTTCAAATCCTTAAAGAAGAAAGGGGACTTGAAATCCTTCTCAGGGGACTTCAAATCCTTCTCAAAGGACTCGAAATCCTTCTCAGGGGACTGAAAATCCTTGAAGAGGACTTCAAATCCTTATCGGGGGACTTGAAATCCTTATCGGGGGCGGGGGACTTGAAATCCTTATCGGGGGCGGGGGACTTGAAATCCTTCTCAGGGGACTGGAAATCCTTGGATAAGACAGGGGACTTGAAATCCCTTAAGAGTACGGGGGACTTGAAATCCCTTAAGAGTACGGGGGACTTGAAATCCCTTAAGAGTACGGGGGACTTGAAATCCCTGAAGAGTACGGGGGACTTGAAATCCCTTAAGAGGACTATAAATCCTTGGATAAGACAGGACTGGAAATCCTTGAATAAGACAGGGGACTTGAAATCCCTTAAGAGGACTTCAAATCCTTGGATAAGACAGGGGACTTGAAATCCCTGAAGAGGACTATAAATCCTTGGATAAGACAGGGGACTTGAAATCCCTGAAGAGGACTATAAATCCTTGGATAAGACAGGGGACTTGAAATCCCTGAAGAGGACTATAAATCCTTGGATAAGACAGGGGACTTGAAATCCCTGAAGAGGACTATAAATCCTTGGATAAGACGGGGGACTTGAAATCCCTGAAGAGGACTGGAAATCCTTGAATAAGACAGGACTTCAAATCCTTATAGATGGAGAGAGACGAAGAAACAGGATCGGTAGAGGAGGAGAAAGGGTTTGCTCTTGACGAGGAGCTGGGATGGAATCGATACAGAACAAATTTATGGATCCTTTTTTCTTCCCGGGGACTGGAAATCCTTCAACAGGAGGACTGAAAATCCTTGGAGAGAACTATAAATCCTTCAGCAGGGGGACTAGAAGTCCCTCCAGGGGACTGGAAATCCTTTTCGATATAGAGAGACGAAGAAATAAGATTGGGAAAAATAAGTAAAGGGTTGCTTTTGATGAGGGACTAGGATCGAATTGATAGAAACATATTCCGGACCCCATCCATAGAGAAAGATGGGGTGGTGGGAAGTAAAAAGGTAAGGAATAAGGAGTAGAGCCTCGATGGTGAAATGGTAGACACGCCAGATTCAAAATTTGGTGCTGAAGAGCGTGGAGGTCCGAATCCTCCTCGGGGCAGAAGGTCTCGTACCCTTATTCAGATCGAACCCTTATCTACTAAAAGCTTTATCAAAGGTTTATCAAAGATTTATTCTCTCTACCACTAGAGATTCACATTCAATTGATTTGCTTATCTCCCAAATGAGTACCTCCTCGGGGTAGGAGGTCTCGTACCCTTATTCAGATCGAACCCTTATCTATTCAAAGGTTTATCAAAGATTTATCCTCTCTACCACTAGAGATTCACATTCAATTGATTTGCTTATCTCCCAAATGAGTACCTCCTCGGGGTAGGAGGTCTCGTACACTTATTCAGATCGAACCCTTATCTACTAAAAGCTTTATCAAAGATTTATCCTCTCTACCACTAAAGATTCACATTCAATTGATTTGCTTATCTCCCAAATGAGCACTCGAAATACTTCCTCGGGGCAGAAGGTCTCGTACCCTTATTCAGATCGAACCCTTATATACTAAAAGATTTATCAAAGATTTATTCTCTCTACCACTAAAGATTCACATTCAATTGATTTGCTTATCTCCCAAATGAGCACTCGAAATACCTCCTCGATTCGAGAGACAAGTGGTCTCTCCGGTGCCTCCCAAACTCCCAATAGGAAGAAAAATCCTCGGAGGATTCTGGTCTTTCCAGTGCCCAACCCTCAAAGAGACCAGATTCTCCGCCGTCCGGGGATTTGGATATGAAGTATTAGGTATCGAATAGGAAACACCTTCTGCTTCTTTCTCAAGTGAGGCTGGGACTCAGAATCCCGGATTTCGAGGAGATCCAAGTAGGTCTTTCAACGGGACTAGAAATCCTTATCAGGGACTTCAAATCCTTGAAGAAGACAGGACTGGAAATCCTTGAAGAAGACGGGGACTTGAAATCCTTCGAGGGGACTAAAAATCTAGTACCTGAGGTGGGACTGAAAGTCGTAGTAGCCAATTAGAGTGTGATGGAACTGCGTCACGAGACCCAGTATCTGGACTAGGACCAGAAATCCTAGTAGTTAGTCGGGGCATTATTTAGGATGTCACCAAGAATCCCTATTAGTGAATTTGAATGAACTAAAATTTTGGGATTCGGTTAGATGGTCCATCCCCTAAGGACCCGGGGTCCTTAGAGCCCTTCCAATGGAAACAATGGAAAGGACTTGAAATCCTGATTATCTAGTTGGATACGGGAAAATCCAAACTTTAGAATGAATTTTTGGAATGTAAAGATGAATGAGGGGAATGCCCCTCCTTCCTCCCCATATTACCGTTGATCACCGAGAAATTGAATCTCCGGAGAATCTCAAACAGAATGGATCGACATCTTCATCAAGGATTTGTTCCGATAAGGATGTTGGAAAACTACTACGTCCTCTACGAACTACTTCCTACATTTTCCATATAAGAGATTCCTACTCCTTCTTGATTTCGAATGTTGCTTCCATCTCCCGAATAGGAAGACTCCGAAGGTGATCTATAACTTAGTAATTATCCGGAATTCTATAAGCAGAAGTTATTGCATCAGTAAGGGGAAAAGATGTATCTTCCTTTCACCAATTCGAATCCTGAATAGCCCTATATATTGCTAGGGATCCAGACTGAGTCAAGAATATCCGAGATTTTATGATGCGATATCGAATTCCCATTCAATAATTGTCTTGTTATTCGATCCGGTGACGTCCCACTAAATCGAAATAGATTGAATAGGTAGTGGTAACTTTCAAACAACATGTTATGAATGAGAAAATCTTTGGATGAGTGACGATTCCGTCTCATCCATCTATCTCTATGAACCATAAGCCTGAAACGAAGGAATCGCTCTTGCAAATCTTCCATTGGAATGCTTTGATACGAGTGAATAGGAACAAATATCTGCGGGTATTGCAAATATATATGCATGAATTAGGTTTCTTTGACGTATTCAAAGTGTCGTTCTTCACCCGAAGGGAAATTCTTCCACCGCTTGGTAGATAATTCAGTTATCGATTTCCGGTCATATCCACGAAGAAGAAAGAAATTTCTAATCTTTTCATTTGAGAAATGTTTCTCGCGCTCCCTCCTCGTACCGTAAGTAACTTAAAGCCTCCGTACCAGTTCTTGTTTCGCTAATAAACTATGACGTGAAGAGGGAATGTTATGATCCGGCTGAGATAGAAGCATGGGATCCCAGGTGAAGCGCCCCCCAGGAATAGAATTGGTTCATCGGATCGATTACATTGCGTTTCGTATTGATTAGATGAGTTGGGGATTCCTAATTCAAGAAATTGCTCGCGTAATGATAGATTATCCAATTAATTTTCTAATCTTTTAATGTCTCTTTGTCTCGATTTACCCGAGGCTCTCTTGTAACTGAAAAGATATCCTTTTCTCTTATGCGATTTCTTTCCACTAGACTTAATCTTATTCAATTCGAAATCCCGTTGGGGGATTTGATCCTGATTCCGATGAAAAAAGATCGAATTATACAAATTATTCGATTCGGATAATACTCTTATCGATTCATAACTGCCACTTCGCATGAAACCAAAACGCCAAAATTTGGGGGACCAAGTAATCCCACGCGACACTTCCTTCGGAATCGAGTCTACTTCACTCGACTGTTCCATTTCAGAATCAGTTGGAATCTTAGACACCCCCTTCTTTGTAGATTTATAAGAACGACTCGCAGAGATTATATCTGGAGAATACCTGGGTTCGATGGAAGAAGGAAGAGGAGGACTATTAGCGAATTGACTTCTACTTCTACAGATTTCTGAACATAAGAAATCCCTCAAAAGGTTTTCCGAGATACCACAGGCTAAGTTAGAATCATTCTCTACAACTTTATCAATAACAACGAGATTCTCTTCCTCTCTCATATCCATTCCGAACCAAGGATCACGAGCTGCTAATCCGGCCAATAGCCCTAAGATATGCGGAAGTATAGCGAATTCCTTAATTGTTGACTCGGTTATTAAAGGTTCCAAATACCAGTTATACAAGTGGTAAAACCTCTTCTTCAGTGTATTACTACCAATAAATGAGGGATCTGCAGGGGAAGTATCTATCAAACCATTTTTCAGAATAGCTTTTCCTATATTGTAAGGAAGTATTTCATATCCAGAACCGAATCGGATTCCGTTACCTATATACGTAACAATTGAATTTTGTCTACGTAAAGCTAATTTAATTGCACTATCGGATACAATCTTTCTTCTTCTAGAAGTAGTGATTAATAATGCTTCATTAGCAGGAGAAAATAGATCTCGTTTGCTATAACCCGTAGTTCCAGACCCAGTACCTTCGAGAAAAGAGGGATCAGCTTCTATTTCAAAGCCTTTGACACGCGAGAGAATTGACAATTCTTTTTGACGCTGACGCCTGTTAGACCCTCGGAGATTTATCAATTAGTTCGACCAATTCGGAGCTATTGAAGCTGGATCTACCTTTGCAGGTACATGAGTCGAAGCAATAACGAGATTCTTGCGAATGCAAGGATTCCTGCGCCCATTACCGATACTCCTCAATATTAGGCAGAGTAAGAATCTGGGATCGGCTTCTAATCTGTGATACAGGCGATTAACATTCAACTCATGAATGTCTTGAATCCATATCGTACAGGGAGACATCTCTTTTGCTATTGCAAAAATAAGATTCAATCGGTTTACGCTCTGTTTCGAAATGAAAGTCCCACGTACATTATTGAAATATGATCTGTTGTATAACAACTTCCTCAATGGCAGTCTCACCGACGGAAAGTAGGAATTGGATGCTATATCCCTAACTACATAAGATCGTCCAGTTTCTATGGGTCCTACTAGTGGAACTCCTTCAGATGGTAATAATCCTGATGAAAGCAAAATAGGTACGTCACGACATGGAATATTCGGAATGCCTTTTCGTCTCATTGTCGCTGAAAGGAGAATATTTCTTTCAAGGGCAAGAAGAGCCCACTTCTCCGCAGGATCCAACTCACAGATCTCGTAATTTGATAGATCATTTTGACGAATCCGAAGTAGGTATGACAAAAGATTAGATCCTTCTTCTGGGGTGGGTTCGTGATTAATCCCACCGCTCAATGAATCGTAATTGGAATTTAATTTCGATTCATACTTGGAAATAGTTTTATTTGTCACTAGATATTGAGTCAGTAATTGTTTATTAATCTTAAGGGTGTCGGAGCTTTTCCTACGAAGTATCCACGAATCTAGTTCATTTTTCACAAGGTAATAGAAGATTATATTATTTGTATAATTCAGGAATCTCTTCAGGGAATGTATCAGTAGATCTTTCGTTTACATTTACCTTGTCGAGGGAGAATACATTACCTTTTCCAGATAAAACCCACGCATTGGGTCTATTAATTAAATATCCGGTGATATTGAAACGTTTCCACAAGTGAGGGGAATTGGAACCCGAAACAGCAGATAAATAATGCTTGAGAAATGCAAGAACAAATAATATCGAGAAAACGAGGTAGGATGGGGCATACTTATTCGAAAATCTAAAGACTGACCATCTCGAATGCGACACCTGCGTTTAGTTAGTAATTTCTTCGAAAATAGAGAGATCTATTTTAGATAATACGTTACTGATGGAATCGTTTCTGAATCTTGATCTTAGGCTTAACGATAAACAAGCTCTAGCATTACCTATATCCTCAGCAACTCTTTCCGTAATTCCGGGGAAAGTGTAATTCAAGTCATCACTTACTTTGAGTACTATTTCTGGATATATCTCTCTAATCAGATCATAAAAGTATCTCCACCAGTTAGGGGTGAAAAACCGAGGTATATATTCTCCGAATGGGCTCCATTTCTCGCAGATATTGTCTCTCCAAAAGATCCAAGAGATCTTATATTTGTTTAAATCCTTTGATAACTCATCGAAATTAATGAGATGAGATGGAAGAATAGGTTCTTTTTAGACACGTGTATCTGCAAGCCTCGTATTTTCGTACAGAACCTTCTCTCCAGTTAATCCTGTTGGAGATCTTGATGCTACACTGCTGCATAATGAGAATTTCTTTGACCAATAAAGCGTCTCAGATTCTTCTGATTCCCAAAAATAACCAATGTGTGAATCATTTTGATAGAATTGATTCCCAATAGAATCATTCCTCGAGTTTGATCTCTTCTCAATGGATCCCTCCGAATCGACTTGATCCACTCCCGAATTTTTGAGACGGGGTCGAGATCGCCAATCAGCCGATAGCTTAGAGTTTATCAATGTTCTTTCCAAGTAATTTCCATCGCTACCACATGAAGATAGAGACGAATCTCCCGTTTCGCGAGGAGATAAGTTCAACCCCGTCAGTAGTCCTCTTAGATCCGAAATAGAGTCAAGAAATCTATCTGAATGAGTTAGTGGTGGTATCGCAGATTCATCCAGATCAGATGGAGTCGATTCGGTTGTTGCGAGTATATGATCAATAGTTTCCCTTTCCGTTCGTTGCGAGGAATTGGGTAACAACGAATCAGACACTTGGGATTGAATAGATGAAGTGATATTTTTTGTATCTAAGGATCCTATTTCAAGAGATGGGATGACTTCATCACCGGAGCCCGTATACGAATTCTCTAAGATGTCAGAGTAACTACTGCTGTATCCTCCAACCAACGAATCCCTTCTTCTGATTATTGAGATAAAATCCCTTCCGGCACAGTTCAATACGGGTAAATGCGAGTAATCTATAAAGTTTGGTGTATCTACTTCATCGGAAATGGATCCCGAAATACTCCCAATATTCCTATTCGAACCTTTCCCATAATTCAAATTATCCAGAAACAGATCCCAATCCTGCCTTCCCGTAGCGGAATAAGCACCATTCGGGAGTTTTGTTCCAATACATTCGATACAGGATGATTCAACAAGAAATGGATTAACTGCGGGTTTTAGGAAGATTGAGGAGCCTACCGATTCTTCATCCATTAACAATCCGGACTCGATGAAGAAACTATCTTTTCTACCGAAGATTCTCTTGAGAAAGGATATCTTCTCATCGAGGTTGAGTGAACTCAGAAGGAAATCAAGCAGTGGATAATCTATATTGTTCAATTTATAGACAAGATAATCAATCCCATCTGTCGAAGCTTCTTCACTAATATACTTGGGAATAATGATTCGGTAAATAGATGATATATTGGTAAATTCCTTGGGATACTTGTTGTTCCTCCCAGCCGTACTACGAATAGTGATACCAATATTATTTAGTGCTAATATCGACAGATCATAGATTGATCTACCTAAGTCGGATCTTATTTCTGCGAATACTCTCTTGGAAGGGGAAAAAGACAAGTCTCTGATTGTATCAAGCCACCTGTGCACATTTGACCGAACATCTGGATATTCATCAATTGGGGAAATAATACATTCATGCAACAAACGCTCTATGTTACCCCTCCATTCCAATAATCTCTATTCAATTGCAATTCTTGTTACACCAGTAGATCCCTCGCCCCCCTCCCGGCTACCCAATTGATAGTTGATTCTGGATAGATATTCACTAGCTAATGTACAGAAATAGTCACGCGAAAAGAGCGTGTATACTGAGTAGAGAGATATTAACCTATTTCGTTCATATACCCTAACTAGAGAGTATGTTGAAGATATGTTACCTCCCTCTCCCGATTCATCTGAAAAAGTAGGATTTTCACTTCCATCAGTTCTTTCTACAGGTACATCGAAAAGGATCTCTAAACGGTTTGAAATAATCTTATCAAGATCGAAGTATGCGCCATTTTGCATCTCTGATTCCTCGTCAAGTATTCCACCAAATGATAGATCTCCTCTCGATAGAAAGGCTTTCCTAGGTTCCTCGCTACTACTACCAATTCTTACCTTACTGGAAATCAAATTCGATTTTTTAACTCTTAAAAGAAATCCAGTCAGTCGGTTTCTTGATTCATTTATTAGTTGTGAATAGGCGTGTAGAATAGAAAATTCCCCCTCATTTCCGTGGGAATCTAACCCCAATAATTGGAAGAACCACTTACGATTCTAGGAAGAATCAATACATTTATTGGAATCATTTTCTGCTATTCCCGCTACAGAAGGGGAGAAAGGATCTCCCAACAATAAAGGAGAGTCGAGTGTAAAATGCCGACAATCTCTCTCTACTTTCCATAAATGAGATATTCTTCCGATACCGAAAGACACGGAATTCTTATATCATTCTTCTGCCAAAATGTCTTAATAGGAGTTCCATCGGCGGTGGGACCCATACCTAGTTCATGTATAGATGATTCTGTTGAAAAGCCGTGACTCACCGCCTCTGGAGAATCATCAGTGGATATTGCTCTTTCCTCCGGAGAGTAACTGCCTACAAAGCCATTTCCAGATCTTTTCATTGAATCATATTCTGGATTTCTCTCCTCACTTCAACTAGATAAACAAGTATCTTCGATAGGTATCTCCTTCCCAACCTTCTGATTTCTGGAATCAGACTCATCCCTTGAGTTGCTATGAAAAGCCTCCAATTCTCTAGATGTCTCTATTTGTGAGGAGACATACTTCGAGAAACCACAGGAAATTTCTAGTAATATACTTGGTACCTCAGTGAGTAATTGATTATCCGATAGATAATCAAGTTCGATAAATCTCTTTTCTAAGAGAGATCTCGTTAGATTCAATTCGCGCTCATCCTTATTCCATGGAGAAGGACTTTGGTGACAGGAATGCCACATATAAAAATCGGCGTAATCCCGGAATAGTGTCCAACTCCCCTCGTCAATGGAATTTAACCAATCTCTTATATCGCTATAGGATAGGGATACACCATCACGAGATGACATTGTATTCTTATGGGGTGGAAATAGAGACAAATTGGAGAGACCCTTCCGCTCGGAATAGAACGGTGATTCATCTCCCTGCCGATCTACTGAATCCCTGGATTCGAGTAACATTTTGTCCCAAAAGTCCGATATTACGGGAATGAAGGAATCGCTTCTTAATGTTGCTGTTTGTAGCCAATTAAACCCTTTGCTTGTCATGGATTTTCCGGAGAAGTAACGAATCAGAATCATTTTAGTAACAGTCATCCTTACGAAGTATCACATTTATATAGAATTCAAAAAACTCATTTGAATCTTCTAGATTCTTATCCCCCAGTGATTTTTCAATCCTCTCAGTCACATCTCTGGATATATTCTTGATGGGGAGTGGATCCCTCATCAGCCGGACCCTCCATCCATCTGAAACCGAAGGATCCATCGCACTATATATGGGAACTTGCGGTTCTTCCCTCGTCGAAGTTGTGGAAATATTTCCGTTTGAATCCGAATAGTAAGAATTACGTGTCTTTCCCTTTCTATCCTTTTCAGCAGGTGAGCATCTTATTGATAGAGAAAGAGGATAGAAGGATTCAACAGAATTTGTTGCTGGTTTTTTTACTACTCCACCAGTTCTATTAATTAGTTTCGCTAGATCTATAGAACCTCCTTCGATCAAATTTCTCTCACCTGAACGATGCATAGGAATTGGTATTGTTAGTAACATCAGGATTCCCGGAGTCACGCTATTACCCCGCTTCATTGAATCGCGCAGATTCCGTAAAAAGATTGAACTCAGAATTCATAAGTCAAATAATTTGATGGAGGGTTCATAACTGGAGAATAGACCAATTAGAAATTCCCCTAGATCTTGATTTTTCAATGATTCAAATGAGTAGTGGAATCCATCGGTTTCTGCTAACTTCGGAACTTCAGAGAATAAATCTGGACTTCTTACTTTTTCTTCTCCCACTTCTCTTACCTCATGATCTCTCTTCACTTTATCTATATGTGGTAGATACTACCCACCTCTCACATTCCATTATATAGATAATATCGAAAGATTCAAGGCCCAATGGAGTGAGTACTTTCGATGTGGTGATTTGTGGGTGTATTCGTACCTACCTGAAGCTGTCTCGGGAATCTCGAATTGTTGAAGAAACCTATCTATGTCTTATCTATCTCCTCATCAACTTATTTTATTCCGAGTGATAAAGACGAGTTCTCCAACCTGATGGGCGAACGACGGGGATTGAACCCGCGCGTGATGGATCCACAATCCATTGCCTTGATCCACTTGGCTACGTCCGCCCCCTACTTTCCCTATTCAGCTTTCTTAACTGGGAGAGAACAAGATCTACTAGGGTCATTCATTCGATGCGCGTACGTATTATTCGTCTATATATTAATACAAGAAAAAATATGTTAGGTGAAAAATGTATTCTCAATCTATTCCAGTGGGTACGGGACTACAAGCGTTCCGCTAATCAGAATGAGAATATCTTTGATTCCCATTCTCTGTAATCCTAGAAGGGTGTTTCAAAGATTCCCCAGAATCCAAGATTGGAAACTGATAATTGTAAGATTATGGCGAGATATTACTATTATTTCTATTCATTCCATCGGACGAATCTCCATTAAATACCAAACCTTATGCGAGGTTTGGTATTTAGTGATGCTGCACGACCAGACAGGTATTATCCGTTTACAGAAGGAGCTTCAACAGAAGCTAAGTCTAGAGGGAAATTATGAGCGTTACGTTCATGCATAACTTCCATACCTAGGTTAGCACGGTTGATGATATCAGCCCAGGTGTTAATAACACGACCTTGGCTATCAACCACGGATTGGTTGAAGTTAAAACCATTCAAGTTGAATGCCATGGTGCTGATACCCAAGGCAGTAAACCAGATGCCTACTACGGGCCAAGCGGCTAAGAAGAAGTGCAGAGAGCGAGAATTGTTAAAGCTGGCATATTGGAAGATCAAACGGCCAAAATAACCGTGAGCAGCTACGATGTTGTAGGTCTCTTCCTCTTGACCGAACTTGTAACCTGCATTAGCAGACTCATTCTCAGTAGTTTCTCTGATCAAACTAGAAGTTACCAAAGAACCATGCATAGCACTGAATAGAGAGCCGCCGAATACGCCAGCTACACCCAACATGTGGAAGGGATGCATAAGGATGTTGTGCTCAGCCTGGAAAACGATCATGAAGTTGAAAGTACCAGAAATTCCTAGGGGCATACCGTCAGAGAAACTTCCTTGACCGATTGGGTAGATCAGGAACACAGCGGTAGCAGCTGCAACGGGAGCTGAGTACGCAACAGCAATCCAAGGACGCATGCCTAAACGGAAACTAAGTTCCCACTCACGACCCATGTAGCAAGCTACACCAAGTAGGAAGTGAAGAACGATCAGTTCGTAAGGACCACCATTGTATAGCCATTCATCAACGGAAGCTGCTTCCCAGATTGGGTAGAAGTGTAAACCGATAGCTGCAGAAGTAGGAATGATAGCACCGGAGATAATGTTGTTTCCGTATAGCAAAGAACCGGAGACAGGCTCACGAATACCATCGATATCTACAGGGGGAGCTGCGATGAAAGCAATGATGAATACAGAGGTTGCGGTTAATAAGGTGGGAATCATTAAGACACCGAACCATCCGATGTAAAGACGGTTTTCAGTGCTGGTGATCCAGTCGCAGAAGCGACCCCATAGGCTTGCGCTTTCGCGTCTTTCTAAAGTTGCGGTCGTGGTAATTTTTGGTTTTCGAAACGATTGGTGATTACCCAAGCTGATGAGCCTGTTGATCCATAGTATATCACAGAATCCCACCTGTGTCAACTAATCTAATATTGATTGAATATCCGAAGAAACGGGAAGACTTCCCTTTGTTTTCGCACGATACTTCTTCAAACCTTGACTCTCTTTTCAGACGCATTTCCCTTTTATTATCATAAACCACGGGAAAGTCAACGTTAGTTCGGCTCCTCGAGTACATCATGGGAGATGCCAGCTTTGCCTTAGATGTACTACGACTCAATCATCGATTCGAGGTGAGGGACATACAGGATAAATATCTGCTGGCGTTGCCTGACATCCCCCCCCCCCCCCGAGGTGAGTAGTCCGCCCCAGGCGGAGATAGTTGAGAATGGTGGGAGTCGCGGGGATGCGGGCAGTGCCAATCATGTCGATCATGTCGATTGTGTCGATTGTGTCGATCATTCTAGTCATGTCGATCATGTCGATCATGTTGATTGCGTCGATTGCGTCGATCACTTTGGTCATGTCGATCATGTTGATCATGTCGATGATGTTATGGACTTTACGATTCGACACTAGTCTTTCTCTTTTTCATGAGGTACTATACCAGTGACAAAATTTCCCCTATGACTTGGATATTCTTTCTCCCATTATTTAATTTCTGCTTATCCATATGCTTCTGGCGTATCTTGATTCCTAATACCCTGCGCTCCGGAGTAGAAGGTTTCAATCCACCAATAAGAGGTTGTGGATTGAAACGAACCCGGAACTAACGGAAATGGGCAAAAGCCTTATTAGCTTCTGCCACCTTGTGAGTCTCCTCCTTCTTCCGTACAGCACTACCAGAATTTCTGGCAGCATCCATTAATTCATCACTTGATCTTAAAGCCATACTTCGACCTGAACGTTTTCGACACGCGATCAATAACCATCGGATAGCCAAAGCTCTTCCTTCTGCAGGTACTACTTCAACGGGGACTCGATAAGTCGATCCACCTACACGTTTGGATTCTGTTACTATATCGGGAGTTACCCTACGTATTGCTTGTCGCGGGACAGACAGTGGATTCTTATTCGTCTTTTCCTTAATCCGCTTCATAGCCTGATAGAGAATCTGATAAGCCAATGATTTCTTGCCATCTTTAAGAATACGATCAACCAACATGTTTACTAATCGATTACGATAAATCGGATCCGATTCTATATTTTTCTTTTTGTTCGCTACATTGCTCCGGTGTAACATGAGTTTACAGATATGTCGGATTCCGATTCTATCTCGACTGTATCTTAGAATCTTATTTGGGCTTTTTCACTCCATATTGTAGGGTGGATCCGCCGGTTAGTCGAGGATCTCCCCCCAAACTGCACGTGCGACTTTCATCGAATGCAGCTTTCCATATGATTGAATAGAAAGTCTTGAAGTAAGTTCGGGTTACTTCAATGAATCATATTTACTCATTAGGCATTGAGTATCCGTTTCCTCTTCATCATCCCACGAATAGGAGAAGGGAAATCCCGTATTTCATTTATCTCACCAAGAATGTCCGTGGGTTTATTGATCCAATTACCAAATGTTCACAAAACCTCCACTGAATCTCCATAATCGTAGTCCGAACTCGTTCTGAGAGAGAGAAGACATTCGAAGATTTTCCAAATAAATGGGAGTCCGGGTAAGACTCAACTTACTGGAATGCAATACCCTGGACACCGAGTTGTTTCACACGAATAAGATAATAATCAATCTCCGTAATAGCAGGCTTCGGTCCCCTGGCAACATTCCCACTATCGGGTCGGCTATGCATTTGACATATCAGAACAACCGATACGGAATCATTGCGATGATACAAGTTACGACAATGTTCTGCAACGCACTGGAACGCCCCTTCTTACGATCCTTTACTCCTACAGCATCTAAAGTTCCTCTAACGATATGATATCTTACACCAGGTAGGTCCTTCACCCT
>NW_028239658.1:40000-62500 GCF_047967505.1 Dipteris shenzhenensis | reverse complement strand
CAGCAGTAGCTTCTACAAGTAATTCATTGGTTCCCCCTCGAGTTGAATTCCCGTTGGTAATAGTCCGATTGGGACTCCGGAACGGGGTATTGCACGGATCCACACCGACAGAACATCCCCCCTGTGGGGGGAACCACCATCGGGAAGAATTCCCGGGGGTGGAATCTCCGGTTTTACAATCTAGTAACAAGTCGAGCGAGTAGAAGCCCTTCGATCCATCTAGACTCCGACGAAGGACAACCAAAAGATTGATTGATTTGCTTATCCCAACCATTCAGTACTCTGGAGTAGGGATTCTCGAAGAAGCGACGCTAGACTTCGGATCCTTAGAAGCATTAGATTGGCCAAGAGAAGGGAGGGTATGGAGTCTTCTATCCATTATTAGAGCTTAAAATAGGCATGATATTGAATCCTCTATCGGTTGATCGACTATATGGTTATAGTCCCGATTCGGCATACGGGTGTGGGAGAACTACCTCATTACTGAGAATCTCGAATGTGGATTAATGTAAATCTTCAAAGATACTATCGGTTTCTACGATATATATTATGAGGAGGTACCTCCCCTCTCCCTGACGTAAGTGAAGTATTATCCCTATTGAAGGGAGGAAACATCATCTAGACTATCTTCTATCCTACTGGAAATGATGAATCTCCCCGGGTGGGATTTGAACCTACGACCAATCGGTTAACAGCCCGACCGCTCTACCGCTGAGCTACCGAGGAAAGTGGCAGATGATTCAATCCCATATACTTCCAGAGACTCTTGTTCCTTGAGCCGCCCTTGATCTGCAAGACGTTAACCACTCGAAGACCCCAAAAGCTTTCCTTCGAGACCTTCATGAACTCGCTACACCCTAACTCTCATTATAGGAAGAAGCAGTAATGATAGCAATCCCTTTTGCCTTCTCGGATAGAGCCTACGAATCGGGGGGGGGCTGGTGTGGAAGATCTCGGTCATGGTTGATCTTGGTCGTGATTGATCGCCCCCCCCCAACCCCAAGATGCATATCGATCGATCACCATCACTAGTTTCTATTTCTCCTTTTCCGGAAAACATAGTAGAATAGTCACAGGATACTTATAGAGGTATAAGGAATATCTTGGAAAGGAGAAGAAAAAAAACTCTTAGGAGACAAGAGAAACGAAGGCAGTTAGCAGTAGAATAATACCAATCATCCAATACCCGAATGAATAAGAAGATACTCTCCCGCCCATGGAACCCCACGATCCGTATCGATATCAATAATTGCAGCGGGGTGGAGGATCCATAAACTTGAATCCATAAATGGAATGAATGAGTCTACGGGGGAAAGTATGGATAAGGGGTGAAAAATGAAGAAAAAAGGGAAAGAGAACGTGAGGGGGAGGGGGGGGAAGTGGGGGATAGTCGGATGAAGAAAATTGAATCGGAGCTTTGCGAAACGAAAGTAGCAGTTTATGGAAAGGGTGGGAATTGGTAAGTCAACAACAAGTTGTAATATATCAATAGCCTTTGGCGAGACGCGGAAAACGGGTATTGCAAATTGGATGTGATCCGAAACATGATAGTACTTTCACCCCCACGGGATTCTTGATACCTACCATTATAGACACTTTGCAATCGAAGGATTTACCACTATGAAGATGTGTGGCCTGAGGATGTCATTTATAAGGGTTATGGCGGAGTGGATCGTGTTGAAGCAGGGGGACCACCTGCGGAGCTGGTTGTGGGGGATACGTAGTGGGAGAAACGGTTAAATCATCGAAAGAATCGAATGCTTCTTATGAATATGATACTACTCTATTCGACGTTTTAGGGGACGTAGTCCGTGGAGGTTTTGCCGCTCCATCGAATCATGCGGATTATTGCATTATTATCACGGATAATGGATTCGATGCCCTTTTGCAGCAAATCGTATTGCTGCGTCGGTTAGGAGAAGGCACATACCCACCCATTGCGATTAGCAGGTTTGGTGGGGAATCGGACATCTAGGAGAGATCTCATTGATAAACATGTAGAGCCTTGCCCGATGCCTGTGCTGGAAGTGTTGCCTCTCATTGAGGACATTCGGGTCTCGAGGGTGGAAGGGGAAAACAATGTTTGAAAACGGCTGAATGTCAAATCAGATCTCAATTATGTTTGTGATTTCCATCCCAATGTGGCGGATCAGATATTGTCTCGACAGAAAGGGTTGTGCCAAGGGAAATCCAGATAGAGAATTATTCAGTCTGCTCTCCGATTTCTATCTGAATCCCATGGTGGGGGGCAGAGGAATGCCCAGCAAACTCAACAGGATATTCTGCTTGATTTTACGATGATTCGAAAAACCGAAACTGCAAATTTCTTGTATGTGTACCCTTTCTGAGGAAACCCTTTCACGAAGACCTCCCGAAACTCTCACTTTTGAATGTGAAACCGGAAATTATCACACTTCTTGCCCCATTAGTTTGTGGCTTGGTTATATCAAAAGATCGAAGACAGCTTTTCCCAGTGGTAGGTACAAAGACTTGTGGTTATTTCTTACAGAACGCTCTTGGAGTTACGATCCTTGCGGAACCTCGTTATGCAATGGCAGAGTCGGAAGAGGGGGACGTCTCGGCCCAATTAAATGATCAAGGGAATTGGAGAGAATTTGTATCCAAATAAAACGAGATAGAAACCCTAGTGTCATTATTTGGATTGGCACATGTACCACGGAAATAACAAAAGACGGACCTAGAAGCATAGCACCCAAGCTAGAAAACGAACTTGGAGTACCAATTGTGTAGTTGCGCGGCCCAATGGATCGGATTATGCTTTTACTCAGGGAGAGGATACTGTATCAGCTGCCACGACGCCATCGGTGTCCGGGAATTTGACATATCTAGACACGAACAGAAACAGGATTTAGTTGGGGGTGTTGACACTGCGACGACGGAAGCGGGGGGGGCTAATCCGGAGGGACGGAAATTAAAGAATCATGCTTCAAGTTCTTTTTGGATCTCTAACTTCAACTGTAGCTTCTCAACCGAATCCGGGAATCGAAACGTCAATCCATTCAGGTATCGGGTGGTTACCCTCCCAGAGATATACTGACTTCCATCATTAGGCAAGGGAGTGTATGTTTGCGGCGTGAATCCCTCTCTGAGCCGTACAGCGACGACTCTGATGCGGCGTCGTAAATGCAGTTAATTGGAGCACCTTTCCTATTGGTCCTGATGGGACGCGTGCTTGGATAGAAAAGATTTGTTCCGCCTTTAATATGGAACCTCAGGGTTTGAAGGAGAGGGAGGATGAGATATGGAAGAGTCTGAGAGACTATCTTTGAGATAGCAGCTGGTAAATCTATATCTTTTACGGGAGATAATCTATCAGAAATTTCTATAGCAAGATTCCCAATTCGCTGCGGAATGTTGTCTACGAAACATGTATTCCCTACATGGATAAACGATATCAAGCTGCCGAGCCAGCTTTCTCACGAGATACTTGCAAAGAGATGGGTACACTTCATGCCACGGATCGTGGAAAAACCGGATAATTATAACCAGATACAGCGTATGCATGAATTAAAACCTGATTCAGCAATTACTGGAATGGCTCATGCCAATCCTTTAGAAGCAAGAGGTATGTAATACAAAATGGTCTGTCGAGTTCACCTTTGCCCAAATCCATGATCCACTAATGCGAGGGATGTGCTTGAACTTGTTACTCGTCCCCTACGGCGTAATAATAATCCGGGGCGTCTGTGAGTAAACCCTGTTCAAGCAAGATGGTAATTAATTAAGAATTATTGGGTGACGGGAAGTGACATTGAGGAAATGCATAGAGACGTCTCCAAATTCTTAATCATGGATTCTGTCTCCTCATGATTAAGAAATCCATCGACTCCTTTCCGAAGGAGTTGCTGTGCTAGCTACGGGAGTGGTACGGGAGAGGTTGCCGGCACTCTACGGGAAAAAAAAAAAAACTGAAAAATATGGGAAGGAAATAATTATTGAACGTAGAAAGCGTTCAAATGTCGTTGTATCTACTGCAGGTTTCGCTGCTTACTCGGGTGAAGGTGGCAGGTCCACCTATAATATTCGACTATATTATGGATTACTAACAACATTACCCGTTGACCCTCCAAATACTATCCATAAGAGCTTTTCTTTTGGAGGGAATCTTAGTGGTACCGTCGCTTTGAGTGGTTGATGATGGGATAGCTACTAATATTTCTGTCAATATCTGTTCACCTCTATATGCATTGATAGTGAAACCACATGTTGTAACTGTCCCCAATAGTACCATACATGTTATTTTACTGGTTCCGAACCAAGGATTTACCGGATTATCGAACTCTACGTCCGACCAATTCACTCAGTGACTTTCGAATCGGTAATATATTCTTGGATAGTTTCATTTTCCAGATTTTAAATCCAATTCTTTTACCAAGTCCCGTATTGGCGAGACCAATTCACCTATTTATTTTTTCGATATAGCAACAACATAACATTTTCTGATTAGTAGTTTCGTGGGTTGGTCACTCGGTCATATGTCATTCAGCTACTTGTCCAGATTACTTCTGGTTCGCGTAGAATAGATTCACCCATACTCTACCTGCTGATGAAACGCGTCATTTACAAAACTTTTAGTATTGTTGTTCTCATTAATGTACTGGTTTATTTGGGTAAGGCTCCAGTACCTCTCTTCACCAAGAATTTTTGAAGACGAACTTGTCTTGCTCGATAACAATCTCCGGGAGTTGTCAGATTCGATGCTATGGATTTTTCAAGTCGTGGCCCACGTCCTTGTTCGACCCATACAAACCAAATCGTCCTTTACGATATATAGAGAATAGCCGATTCGGCGGCGATAGCTTAGTGAAGAAGCAAGTATCAAATCACTTTTTCAGCAAATGTTTGACTAGTGAAAACAGCGGTTGGCTCTCACGGCGTTACCCAGTTTTGTCGATCTTTGGAGACCAGTTAGGAACCTCGTTAGAGGATTCGGATATGCCACTTCAGCTCATCATCTGCATGAAGACTGGATTTTGAACCAATTCAGGAAAAACAAGGATTTGAATAATGAGTTAAAGGACCGAATTCGATTCCTAGACACCGAGCCTATCTTCTGGAAAGCGATGGAAAGAAGACCGGATTGGCTGATAACGGAGGTGAATTACCTAAGATTTATGATCCATTTTTGAATAATTCATGTCGTGCTAGGATTCCAAACTCGGATTCATTCTGGATACTGTCTGATTCATGGCATCGCAAGCGGTTGACAACAACGAGTATGCCAATGAATTGAATTCCGGTAATAAGATTCGGGATTGGGTGTCTATCAGGTATAAAGAGTTGAGAAGCAATGAGATTCCTCTTCCCCGGAAGCATTACCTAAAATGCTTTGCAAATATTTATTTTCATGTTCGAAACACCGATGATGCCGTGATTGAAGATGTTGTGGGAGAAACAAACTATTCAGTTTCGAAGGGTGATTCCACCCCCGTAACTTGGGATCAAGTCTTCAAATTTTCTTCATCTCCGACAGAGTTAGCTTTATTCTTCACCTATCTCAGAGATGATTGTGGTGCCTTCGATTGGATCCGCTTGCTAGACGTACCTCTAATTGGTGGGGAAAGACTTGACTCTTCAAAACAAAAAATACGTTCGATCCTCGAGATTGAGGAACTGTCGGAGGAATTGGCCCGCAATACTCACTTAATATATGAAAATAGGTTCGATGTCGCGGGTGGGTCAACTGATATTCGTAACAGAAAGTTAAAAAATTTAGCAATCAGCGTCGGGAAGACGCGGCTGAAAACACGCAGACTGTCAAACGTTTTGCAAAAGCTCTGATTTTTCGTCGGAAACCTATAAAAGGGCTCTATGCGCTCCAGAAGACGTAAGACACTGGTTTGGGAAGTATTTCAAGATAAGGCACATTCACCTCTCTTCTTTAGATTAATGGAACTACCCACTCCGTTTCGATTTCCTGCCGGAGAATTAACTGGTGTAGATTTTGAGGAATCGGCCGGTGACGCGAGGAGAGAAACTAGTACCCAACCCGAACAGGAACTAATATCTCTTTTCATCCTCGAGAGAGGGGGAGCGAGCGAAATCCGACCGCCCAGCTATAGCAGCTAGGTTCGATGTGAGTTCCATCCACACGGGGCGGGGTTTATTATTGGTTATGCAATCGACTCTTCGGAAATATGTGAAACTGCCTGTATTGATAACACTCAAGAATTTCGGTCGTATTTTATTTTTTCAAGCTCCCGAATGGGATGAGGATTGGAGTGAGTGGCGCAAAGAATCCCACATCAAATGCACCTACGACGGCGAGGGATTCTCACACACTCGTTTACCCGGTCGTTGGGTTGAAGGAGGGTCTTCAGATAAAGATTT
The DNA here is from genome assembly GCF_047967505.1 of Dipteris shenzhenensis. Classification (NCBI taxonomy): domain Eukaryota; kingdom Viridiplantae; phylum Streptophyta; class Polypodiopsida; order Gleicheniales; family Dipteridaceae; genus Dipteris; species Dipteris shenzhenensis. Next base: position 56,149 of record NW_028239658.1, on the reverse strand, counting down.
TGTATCCTTTCCGGTTGAAGCCTTGGCGTACTCGCGGGAGGAGGCGCCAACCATTTTGGAAAATGATATGAATCCCAGGTATCTCAAGACTCGGGAATCGGGGAGAAAAAATTAGATTGAGTCGAGGAAAATCTCCATCTAGCTATTTAACAGCTTGGGGATTCCAAAACAGATGTACCTTTTGGAACTATTAAGAAAGATCCCCTCCTTCTGGAAACCTATCCGAACCTATCCGGAAGAAATTGATGAGAATTTTGAGACGTAGTCTCGCATTGCGGACTAGGCAAATGCGTCGTCTCTACTCCAAATTGGGTGTATCCGCAAGGTTTCCATTGGGGAAATTGAATTTCCTTCGTAAAATTGAAGGGATTTGGGAGAATTGGAGTGGAACCGATTTTGTTGGGGGAGATATTCCAAATGATACAGGGACCGGGTGGAAAGAGGGGCCGTCACACGGTGAACCAGGTACTGGTGGAATAGATGAAACATCAATTCCCATTGATAATAAATCCCGATACTTTGCGGGTACCGATGATGAACCAGTAAAAGATACCGTTGGTGGATCCAAATCCGAACCCGAATCAGACATGCATGCATTCAGAAATCTGTTAACCGAAGGGGTTGGCGGTGGTGGGCGTAGCACCAAATCACTCCGTTTTAGTAAACCGGGAATAGATGACAGACTAATTAATACAAATCTGACTAGTTCTTTGAGATTCCAAACGAAATTAGTCAATATTCAGGGAATTTATTTGAGATCCCGCATATCGGTCGCAGAATTGTTTGAGAAGTATCTTCTACTAGTAGCGGGATTATTTCGAAGAGTCAATAGAGCTTTTGCTCATTATCTCGACAATTTTGCTAGATTTCGGGTGCAACTGGTGAAAGTGACGAATCAAGTTGGTGGGGTTCATGGGGATGCAAACCACCCAATTCTAGCTATTTCCGGAATTAGGGAGGGAATACCGCGAGTTATCGATAATCAATCTATAGGATTACCGTCTCAGGCGCACATTCACGACATTCTGTGGCATGTAAGCATGAAAAACAACCTGGATTTGGATTCTTTGATGGAAATTGCGGAAGATAGCAAGGATGCGGGGTATCTCGATAACCGGAAGGGATGTAAGGATAATGAGAATCTGGATGATGCTTCGGAAGATTGGAATTATCCGCGCGGTGATCATGGTTGTTATCCGAAAGGGGGAGGGGAAACCCCAGAATTTTTTGATGGCGGTAAACATGACGGGGGAAAGAGCGATTCCGTGGGATGTCCCGATGACAGAACTGGCGGGATTGTACGTGGGTATGGTATCGATGAACATATTAATAATTTTGCTACGATGCGGGGACTTTCCAAACAACTTTGGGAATTGAATGCAAATGATTTGGGGAGTTTGTTAGGCTGTCCCGACAAGTACAACCTGTCATTGGAGTTATGGCAAAAAATTGCACCGAAGAGATGGAGATCGGACATCGAAAATTTATATGGATTCAGAAGCATCGGGGGAAGTTTTCTCGCCGAGCATGAATATGTATTTCGTGATAGACAAAACGATTATTCCATATATACTGAAACCCCTTTCCTCAGAGATCGAGTGAGAAATATCAATAAACGTCGTAAATACAGTTATTTGTTACATAGTTTTATTGATTCCTCACGAGATGTAGATATACAAAAATTTCCGGCGGGGTGGAATGCGGCGATAAGGGAAACTCGTTTAGGGAATCGTATCAGAGAACTTATTGCAGGGAAGGGAATTTCTCATCCACGAATACTTGATCCGGAACGTGAGTTGAATCCGAAATCCGATTTGGTGTTGTGGGTAATTCCGGATCCCGCGGAAGCAAAGGATGTATACGAAACAAGATCGAAATTTGTACCTGGGACTTCTATTTTGTGGGAGAGGGTTCCCGCTACCCCAAATGAAAGATTTCAGAGATTAGGCACGGATTACGGGTTACAGGAAGAAGAGATTGATTCGGATGAAATACTTCTAAGAGAGAGGGGGAGTCACTATTATATTTTTCAATGGAAATGGGAATCCGAAGCATTAGAAAGAGAATTATAAAGACTGAGGGATTTGATATCTCTCATCAACGTATTAGAAAATGAGCAGGATCTTACTTCCTTCTGTGTCAATATGGGTATAGATTGCGATTTGTTGAATCTTTTTCTCAACGAAGAGAAACGCGAGATTCTAGATGATTTGTTTGTTATTTCAGCCCATCGTTTACCGCGAATATTCGATGATTAGATTCTCATGTATAAAATGGTTAGTATCCCACTGAAATTTCGAAACAGATTCAAAAGAAGATTGAATAGAAATATATTTGGCGGGTGCATGCTGCGTTTGTCACTCATCAATGGGGAGAGGAATAGGAATCGCTCCTATCTCCATAACATCGAAGATCTCCTGCTTCCGAGACATCGTCGCAAATCGCGATTTCTCAGATCCCTATTGATTTTGAGCTCCGTGAAATCCGAAAGGGACCCTTTGGGCTACCCTTCTGGAGTGGAATGGATGAACAAGAGTGAAGAGTCTAGCGACCTGAGTGGGACTCAGAAAATCAAACGTTTCCTTTGGCCCAGTTATCGCTTAGAAGAATTAGCTTGTATGAACAGATTCCGCTTCGACACAAATAATGGAAGTCGATTTGCCACGCCCAGAATACGCATGTATCCCATTATTTGAGACGGGGGGGAGAATACGTAGATTCGACAATTTGCTCGACTAATATTACTAACATCTTGGTAATCTCAATCAAGTGTGTGATAGAAGGAGGGGCAGATACCTACCTTACTTATCAGATGCGGAGCTGTAACTACTCGTTGGTGGGAAACAAATTCCCACCGATAACCGAATCTATTGAGTGACGATTTCCCCGATTATAGGAGTATTCATCTCCCTCGCTCGGACCAATACTACCCGAATTAGTAGGCAAATCCTATACAATGAATTCGATAAACAATTTATTATTACTACTATTACGGATAAGGCTATATCTACCAATTCGACGTTGATTTGTGAGAAAGGGATACAGGGTCTGCTGAGTCTCAAATATGCTACTTGACCGATCAAGTCTCGAAACTCACTTCTCATTTGAAATCACATTCCAAGGATTACTCCTCTCAGAGGGGTTTGTGGAAATTATTGGGAAGACGCAAGCGTCTCTTAATTCATTCATCCAAAAAGGATCCGACTTTATACTATAACATAATAAGCAACTTGGGTATTCGGAGATTGAAGAGACGCCGATTCCAATTTATAGAATCAGTTCTACCGAAGCTAGGGTCTGCAAAATTACCAGGAACATAATTCATGGGTATACCTCCTACGAAAGTGGATCCAGTTATAGTGAGTATGGGTCCCCACCACCCGTCGATGCACGGTGTCCTTCGACTTATTGTTACTCCAGACGGTGAAAATGTCGTTGGTTGTGAACCATATACTTGGCTATTTACATAGAGGGATGGAAAAAATTGCTGAAAACCGGACGATTCTGCAGTATCTTCCCCACGTGACGAGATGGGATTATTTAGCCACCATGTTTACCGAGGCAATAACAGTGAATGCGCCGGAGAAGTTGGCAAATATTCAAATACCGAGAAGAGCTAGTTACATACGAGTTATTATGCTCGAGCTAAGTCGAATAGCTCCCCACCCGTCATGGCTCGGACCTTTTCTGGCGGATGTCGGTGCACAAACCCCTTTTTTCTACACATTTCGAGAAAGGGAAATGATTTATGATTTACTTGAGTCTGCTACGGGTATGTGAATGACGCATAATTATTTCCGCGTCGGGGGAGTAGCGGTAGATTCACCATATGGGTGGCTAGATAAATGTTTGGATTCCTGCCACTATTGCCTCTCAAAAGTCGATGAATATGAACGACTTATCACAAATAATCCTATATTTCTGAAACGAGTGGAGGGGATAGGTGTCACTGGTAGGGAAGAAGCTATAGATCGGGGCTTATCCGGACCCATGTTGCGAGCCTCGGGGATTCAATGGGATCTTCGCAAGGTGGATCACTACGAATGTTATGACGAATCGGATTGGCGGATCCAATGGCAAACAGGAGGAGATTCATTGGCCCGTTATTTGGTACGAATCGGCGAGATGAGAGAATCCATAAGAATAATTCAACAGGCCTCGAGACTCCTTCCGGGAGGTCCATATGAAAATTTGGAATCTCGACGCCTTAGTCAGCAACGAAAGGAAATGGGATGGAATGATTTTGACTATCAATTTGTCGGTAAGAAATCCTCTCCCACTTTCAAATTACCTGAGCAGGAGCATTACGTAAGGGTGGAAGCTCCCAAAGGGGAATTAGGGATATTTCTGATTGGAGATGATAGTGTTTCTCCCCGGAGACGGAAGATTCGTCCGCCTGGCTTCATAAATCTGCAAATTCTCTCTCAATTGGTAGAAGGAATGAAACTAGCCGATATTACGACAATATTAGGTAGTATAGATATCATCATGGGGGAGGTTGATCGCCGAAACGGCAATTGGTACAAAAAATTTCGAGGAACGCGTGATTGACTTATTTCACAAATTGGGAGTTTCGAGAGATTCTTCCGAATTGATTTGGATTCTGATTTCCATTCCCACCCTTATCGTAGGAATTACAGTAGGAGTATTAGTTATCGTACGGCTCGAGTGAAAGGTATCTGCGGGGGTACAACAGCGTATCGGACCTGAATATGCAGGTCCTTTGGGAATTATCCAATCCCTGGCCGATGGAGTCAAGCTCCTACTGAAGGAAGATATTGTTCCAGCCAGGGGCGATACTTGGCTATTCAATATTGGACCAGCTGTGGTAGTCATACCAGTCTTTATAAGCCACTTGGTGATACCCTTCGGGCAGCACATTATTCTAGCTGATCTGAGTATAGGTGCTTTCTCTTGGATCGCCATCTCAAGTATCGTTCCCCTAGGGCTACTTATGGCAGGATATGGTTCAAATAATAAATATTCCCCTCCAGGTGGTCTTAGAGCTGCTGCTCAATCAATTAGTTACGAAATACCCCCAGCCCCATGTGTACTATCCATATCCCCACGTGCGACTCGCTGAATAAGATTGATGGGAAGAGGGTTATTCCGATATAGAGATTCGGAATGAAGAATCTTTCACTGATTTGACAGAACAACTGGATAGTCATCTGGGTGAGATCGAACAGCGTCTTGCAGCGAGTGAATCGAGTCCCATCCCCCATGTACGGGAGTGAAAGCATGTCCGAGCAGTAAACACTGTTTGCCCCCAGGTACGGGATAGATTTACAGGGCCTGAAGCGGGGACAAGAAGGGACTGAACCTCTTTTCCGGGATTGAGCGGGAGTGGATGGTCAGGAACACTAATATACACAAGAGATTTGTGAGAAGGGTGGAGAAAAAAGTTGCATAATAAAATCTCTTTTCTCTTTAATTGGATAAAGACTTAGCCTCGGTAGGGATGACTAGGTAGTACATCTTGAAAATCCCAATCCCGAGTATATTCCTATCTACTTAGATTATGACTATCCGGAACGAAGTAATCCTTTCAACGGTTTGATTTTTCTGCCCCTGGCGGAAAAAATTATTGATATATGCGAGTATCTCCTTTACGTAGTAGTCTCAAGAGGATTGGGATCATAGGAATCCTCAGGCTAATCCTCTTCTCGGCTGAAATAAAGATAGGTAGGGATCCATCTATGTGGAGATATAAAAGAAGTATCGGTAAATCCCATTCCACCGAGAAACGGTGGAAGATTCCGAATTATATCAAAAAATAACTGAAAAGGTTGAGATGGATTCAGAAGCTATCACTCCCTGTAGCAAACAGAATCCCATTGGTTGAGATTGGGACGCTCCTCAGGGGGGTGTCGCGCAAAGGAAGTGATTAACTACCAATCCCCCTCTCGGGTGACTTATGGGGAGCCGTATGAAATCCCAATTTCATGTACGGTTTCGAATCAGAGGTGGTAATAGCAATTGTACCGTCGACTATAATTATCTGATAGCTTAAGTACGGTTGACATAGTTGAAACACAATCTAAGTATGGTTTTCTGGGATGGAATCTGCGGCGTCAACCTATAGGCTTTATAGCTTTCTTCATATCCCCATCGGCAGAATGTGAAAGGTTGCCATTTGATCTACCAGAGGCGGAGGAGGAACTGGTAGCGGGTTATCAAACCGAATATTCAGGTATAAAATCTGGTTCATTCTATGTTGGTTCTTACCCAAATTCATTGGTTTCCTCGTCGTTTGTAACAGTCCTTTATCCGGGTGGATGGGATTCACCAATTCCATTTCTTCAAGAATTAGGGCAAATTTTTCCCTTTCGGACTCTCAGCAGTGAATCCTTTGATGTATTCGATGCAGTAACAGGTGTCATTACCACATCAGCCAAGTCTTATCTATTCCTATTCATTTCTATCGCAACGAGATGGACATTACCTAGAGTCAGAATAGACCAATTACTAGATCTCGGCTGGAAATCTCTTCTGCCCGTTGCTCCGGGAAATCCGTTGCTGACAGCTTCGTTTCGACTACCATCTCTAAAATGAGATATTCCCCTCATAGTTTACATCAATGTCACCCCGATTTTAATCTATCCAATCTCTAGAAACTAAGGAACTCCCCCAGGATTATCTATCACATGTTTCCCACGGTAACTGGATTCCAGGATTATAGTCAACGAGCAATACGAGCTGCGAGGTATACTGGTCAAGGTTTTGCGGTTACTCTAGACCATCTGAATCGTTTACCTGTGACTATCCAATACCCCTACGAGAAACTTATATCATCCGAACGATTCCGTGGACGAATTCATTTTGAATTTGACAAATGCATTGCTTGTGAGGTACGTGTCCGAGTATGTCTGATTAACCTGCCTGTCGTCGACCGGAGATTGATAAGAAGCATCAGAAAAAAACGATTAAGAAGTTATAGCATTGATTTCGGAGTTCGTATCTTCTGTGGGAATTGTGTCGAATACCGCCTAACAAATTGCTTGTCAATGACTGAGGAGTATGAACCCTCGACTTATGATCGTCACGAATCAAATTATGATCAAATGGCTCCGGGACGTTTGCCCCTCTCTGTCTCCCAGGATTCCGCAATTCAAGTAGTTCCAACTCTGAGTTATTCATCTGGGGGAGTCACGAAAGGAGATCCCAATAATCGAACTGTCACTCGTGGTGTCAATTGAATCTCCGTCTGAAGTTTGGAAGATAGACCGACTCCCTGGTTAGAAAAAATAGTAAGTCGGAGATGATTCAATATCGAGATATCTCTGCTATGCAGAGATATCCCTCCTTCAATTATTTCTACCAATAGGGGGGGGTGTGTCTACATAAGTAGGTCACACACATACACGTCGTTATTGAATAGTAATATAGTGAGATGGGAGAATCAAAATAACTGGGCATAATGAATCTACCTGAATCAATTTATGAATCTGTCTTGATACTAATCGAATTAGGTATTCTACTGGGAAGTGTAGGAGTGGTATTATCTGCTAATATAGTTTATTCCGCCTCTTCATCGGGACTGGTGTTTATCTGTATATCTCTCCCATATCTCGTACCGAATGCCGATTCTGTAGCTGCCGCACAATCGCCTATCTATGTAGGAGCTATAAATGTTTCGATCGTGTCTGCCGTAACGGTTATTGACGAACCAGTAGATTCCAATTCAACCATTTCCTGGAATATGGGAGATACTATTGCCTTAGGAGCTTGTACGGGTCTATCTATCTTATCAACCACTACAATTCGAGATACGAAATGGTCTGATATAAATCCAATCGACCCATCGAGGGATGTTGTGGGGGGAGTCTCAAAAAACAACATCCAGCGAATTGGATACCAATTGTTAACACAATTTCTGGTTCCATTCGAACTCCTTTCTATCCTCCTCCTAGTGGCTTCAGTAGGGGCGATTACAATGGCTCGTGGTGAAGGAATAACCAGACCCGACGAAGAACCTGCTTCGTCGTCTGGAGATGACTCCCCATCTTTCTAATTAATTACAACTTCTCGTAAACTCATCTCGTAGGTTAACCAATTAAGTTTCCGGGGGGTTAATACATCATGCTCGAACATGGACTGATTCTAGGTGCTTATCCCTATCGCGTTGGCTTTTCCGGATCAATCACGAGTCGAAACATGATTAGGGCACTGATGTGTCTTGAGCTGATTCTGAATGCCATTAATATAAATCTCGTAGCATTCTCCAATTTCTTTGACAATGAACAAATGAAGGGGGAAATCTTTTCAATATCCGTAATAGCCGTTGCAGCTGCCGAAGCTGCTATTGGGTTATCCATTGCTTCGGTCATCCAGCGTAATAGAAGATCGACTCGTATCGATCAATTTGATTTGTTAAAATGGTAATTGATTCGTCGATGACGCTATTTATTTGGGCGAATCGCTATTCAATGCAGGTGTATCACATCCAGCTGGTAATGCTGTCGTTTTCCCCCTAACAATTGCATTTCATTCCGAAAAATTATGTCATACCTATCTGAATCCCTACCTATCCCGTTCCTTAAAATTGTCTTGTACCGTCCCTCCCCATATTGCAGAACCCATTCATTTCACGAGGATGATGGGAGAGTTCCACCCACGGAGTGTCTATGTAGGTAGATGCGGAAAAACCAAATCAATACAAATCTTAGATTTGATTGAATGGAAAATAAGGGGTAGGGGGCAGGGGGGAGGGTAGGTACACCTCAACAACCCCAACAGGAGAATATCTTTGACACGTCAATCCAATAGGAGTGAACAAATTCGACGGCACATTCAGTAAAGATCTATGACACATGTATTGGTTGCACCTAATGCGTAAGAGCCTGTCTGACAGATGCATTGGAAACGATCCCCCGGGATGGGTGTAAAGCCAATCAAATTGCTTCTGCTCCTAGAACAGAAGACTGTGTAGGTTGTAAGAGACGTGAATCCGCTTGTCCAACAGATTCCTCGAGTGTACGCGTCTATCCGGGAGCTGAGACGACTCGTAGTATGGGTCTAGCTTATTGATTCATCGGTCAAGAAAGAGATTCAAGAATCGAATCGTTTTCTTTCCAACTCATACTCAAAGATTCATACTCAATTCTATTGAGTATGAGTTGGGGTATTAAGATTCCCCCCCCCCTCCCCCCCGCTAAAATATTTTTCCATCCACGATGAGTAACGTACCCTGGTTAACCACAATTGTTCTTTTTCCGATTCTGGCGGGTTCGCTATTTCCAATGCTTCCCTCCAATGGGAATAAGATCGTTCGGTGGTATACCCCAGGCATTTGTATATCGGAATTTCTACTAATCATTTATATCTTTCATTGTCACTTCCATATCGATGATCAATGCATTCAATTGGTGGAGGATTCTAGTTGGATAAATTCAATCAATTCCCATCGGAGTTCAGGTATTGATGGACTCTCCATGGGTCTCATTCTACTGACAGGATTTGTCACTACTTCGGCAACCTCAGCAGCTTGGCTAGTTACGCGGAATACACGTCTATTCTATTTCTTGATGTTGGCCATGTATAGCGGCCAAATAGGACTGTTTGCTTCTCGAGACATTTCGCTTTCCTCTCCTATGTGGGAGTTGGAATTAATCCCAATCTACCTACTTTTATGTATGTGGGGTGGGAAGAGACGTCTATACTCAGCCACGAAGTCTATTCTATACACAGCTGGTGGTTCTATCTTTCTCCTAATAGGAGCCCTAACTATGGGTTTCTACGGGACCCAGGAACCCTCCTTCAATATCCGAGATTTGGCAAGCAGATCACATCCTATATCACTAGAAGTGCTTTCTTATCTAGGATTCTTCGTGGCGTATGCCGTGAAACTGCCAATATTCCCTTTTCATACTTGGTTGCCAGACACTCATGGGGAAGCACATTACAGCACATGTATGTTGCTGGCTGGGGTATTACTAAAAATGGGAGGGTATGGATTGATTCGAATTAATATGGAATTATTACCTCATGCTCATTCCATACCTGCTTCGTGGTTGGTGCTATTCGGATCAGTCCAAATTGTTTATGCATCCCTGATTCCGCCGGGTCAGCGTAACCTTAAGAGGAGAATAGCGTATTCATCAATTTCCCATATGGGTTTTGTAACAATTGGAATTGGATCCGTGACAGATACGGGTCTTAATGGAGCTGTGTTACAAATGATTTCCCATGGGTTAATAGGTGCCGCTCTATTTTACCTTGCAGGGACTTGTTACGATAGGACACGTACCCTTTATCTCGATCAATTAGGGGGGATGGCTACCCCAATGCCCAGGATATTTACTATGTTTAGTATCTTCTCAATGGCATCCCTTGCATTACCCGGGATGAGTGGGTTTGTATCGGAATTGATGGTATTTCCAGGAATAGTGACTAATCAGCATTATTCATCTATATCTAAGTTATCGGTTGTAGTAGTCGAAGCGATTGGTACAGTATTAACTCCCATTTATTTGTTATCTATGTTACGTCGAATATTCTACGGATACAGAATATCCAACTATTCGGATCCATATTCAGTTGATTCCGGACCGCGGGAAATATTCATATCGATTTGTCTCTCTTTACCAATCCTCGGTATCGGTCTGTATCCAGACATGGTTGCATCTCTACGGAATCACAAAATACTATCTATCCTGGTTCCGTACTCTTTTATGGGATAGTAGAGGGGCAATAAAACGCAGTATCGTTTGGATCGGTAGTCGAACATATCTATTCAATGAGGATTACTCTTGGAAGCGGTTCTGGTATTAATTCCTATAAGGGAAGGCAGTGGGAATCCATGCCGCTGGCGACGTAATTGCATGAATGTCTGGGTGAGGAATCCACAGCGCGATTCCTCATGCAGACTCTGATTCAAATCACGAATTGATTACATGTAACACTTCAAGCATCTGACGAGGTAACATTTTTTGTTATCTCTCCCCCCGATCGAATTAGCGGTCTTCTACCTAATTATTAAGTAAGCCACCCGTGATTATGTAAACCGATTCCTGGTGGATTAACCCCTGAGAAACAAATCCAAGCAATGAAGAATCCTGTAGATGCTACAATAGCAGGCCCTTCCCCCTGCCAACCACTAGTTATTCTGGTATGGAGATGAATAGCATATATCAGCCGAGTCACTAATGCCCAGGTTTCCTTAGGGTCCCGGCTCCAGTAGGATCCCCACGCTTCATTAGCCCACACTGCTCCAGAGAGAATACCAACAGTCAGTAGAGGAAACCCTAAGCTGATGATTCGATAACTCCATCGGTCCAATTGGTGGATCAATCGGCACCTACGTGAATTCAAGGATAGTCGATGAAAACTGTTTCTCGGATTACTTCCTGCCTGCTCGTAGCAGTGTATATCCACTCCCGGAGAGGGGGTCCAGGTAGGAAATTCTTGATTTGGACCGGGGATAGAAAATTGTTCTGCGTCATAGGTGGCAATCGGTGGAGATGTTGCTGATGGAGATCCACATAACGAAGTCACATGGCTTAGTGGCATCATACTTACATGCGTCATTAACCGATGAGGTTGCAGAGCAGGTACTAGCGGTGTGGATTGTTGCATTTCCTCAGGAAGACCCAGAGTTGCGAATCCATGGGTCGACATGGCACCTGGTGCCGTGACTGCACCTGACCATTCGTTCCGACTCCTAATTCTCATAATTACATGCATTGGGGAGAAGCTCCGTGAAAGAAACATAGATGATTCATGTAGATTGCTCGGTGGTAGATGTTTGGGTTGAATCCGACGAATCGTCGTAAATCCCGTTATACAGATGAAAGCAATTGTCATACCTCCAACGCTCAAACTAATGAGTCTCTTGAGCTTGCGAGCCAGCCCCATCCGGTGAAACAGAGTGACGGAAAGAAGCGTAAGAAAAGAAATGTGAGCGAATATGTGCTCTATATCGGTGTGAATCGTAATGAGGAGAATCCAGTGAATTAGTGAGATTTTGGAGAGTATGTACCACCCACCCATTATTCCCAGGAGATTTCGGGTTTACCCCTTAAACGTCGAAACGGGGAGAATTCCCTATTCCTACTGCTTTTCCCAGTGGTTGTATCAGACACAGCCCTCGCCTGCAGGTTGAAATTAAATGCCGCTACTCGGATTCGAACCGAGATGCTCTAGCACTGCTTCCTAAGAGCAGCGTGTCTACCAATTTCACCATAGCGGCTCGCTACTCGTTATACTTATCGTAATTAATGATATCACATCTTCGGGTGAATCGTCAATCTTCCTGGGGGAGAGTACACACGCACAACAAGGGACCTTCCCTGTCTATAGTTGATTAGGTATACGGCGCTATACTTGTATAGGAATAACGGGATATGGCGTAGCTCGGTAGCGTGCCATCTTGGGGTGATGGAGGTCGCAGGTTCAAATCCTGCTATTCCGAATAAACGAGGTCGGAACATATTTTAAACGGAATAGAAGACGTTCCCGTTCCGGGAACGCAGATTTATCTCCCGATTCTCTTTGGGTGTTATCGACCCATACCCATTCGTAGTAGGGATAGAGATAAATCGATGATCGTGATCGAGACCCTTGTATCATAGGAAGGAAGAGAGGGATTGGGCTCCTTCTTCATGCACGTAACCCCCCCCCCCTCGTGGTTATTACCAACATTCATTGATACAACTCTGTTAGTATTTGGATTTTATTTACCGCACGGTACCGTCACGCAATAATATCAACATGTACCCGTACTACTTACTAGGGATCCAAATTCATCAATAAGTTCCCTGACAATCACTTATCTCGTCTTCCCCGTTCCAACAAACAAATAGTTCACTATCTATTCCGACCGACCCCACGTCCTATTGATACGGCAATTCCTGTTACAACCGGGGAGTACTACTGACCAGTTTCAGAAATTTTTTCATTTGTCACATAGTAAAAACTTCTCGACCGTCCAGTCAAAATGGATTTAGCTGGAGAAAAAGCTTTCGATGCTACTTCATTAGTTTGGGTCTTCCAAATATGATTGCGAATCTTCCTCCGCGACCTAGAAGTATTTTTTTGGAACTGCCATAATGAAATCTATCTATTCGGTTTTATCATCGAAATGAATGCGACGAGTATGTTGATACGTACGAGTAGAATCAATATAATGAGGGAGGGGGTGATTGCGTAGAATCATTAGAAGGGGAACAACTGGGGGAACTGGGTTTCCATTCTATGCAAAAGAATCCCAGCAAGAATCATTGACTTCTTTATGATAACAATTTGCTAACCAACCAACTCCTTTCCATTTAAGCAAATGGGATCTACTACAGATCGAACCAAATCCTGTCTGTATCCCGATTTCCTTCGCGTCTTCTTCTTAGAATGGATCTTCCGTATCACTTTCTTCCTCTCGAAACAGGGATGCAAGACGCGCCCCCTAGCAGTTGCGTTACTCAGCCGGGGATGTCCGAGATCAATTTTGGATCCGTGACAAACCAATGAAACTCGATATATCGACATTACCGTATTGGACTCTGATGCGTTGTGCCCAAGCAGAGCGAAGTGACGAACATCATAGAATCTCCCCGGTTCTACTCGGAGTTGTTTTCCTCCAGTATCAATTGCTGCATGTCTATCCGTAATAGTCTTGTCGTGTGAAAAATAACCCAAAACAACTCAATCGGTTTGGGGTCAAAAAATGGAACCTAGATAAGTATCTCCGACACATTTGATTCCTGTCAAGTCTCGACGCCGGGCTCGCACCAGAACGAGAAACAAATGGATTATTCGGTTTGATACGCGTGATCTCACCTGTCCATATATATTCCATTCTTCGACGCTCCATATATCTGACAACTATTGACAGAAAGAGTTCCAACCCGGGTTAAATATGTTTATGGAATTATCTTATGAATGTGCTTGGATTGTCCCCTCACGCCCATTCGTAACCTCTGGTTTGATCGGATTGGCATCGTTTCTTTTTCCAAAAGCCACTAAGAGCCTTCGTCGTATACGTGCTATGCTCAGTGTTCTTTCATTAGCCGCAGCTATGTCCGTCTCTATCGCAACATTCTGGCAACAAGTTACTGGTCGCTCCACTTTTGAATACTCATGGTCATGGATTCCCAACGACGATATTTCTCCAAAGATAGGATTTTCAGTTGATTCACTTACTTCCATTACGTCGATATCAGTCACCACCATAGGTGTCTTGGTTATGATTTACAGTGATAGTCATATGCGTCACGACTAGGGATACGTAAGGTTTCCCGTCTATTTAAGTTTCTCCACTGCCTCCACGTCAGGATTAGTGTTCAGTCCCAATCCAATACAGATTCATGTTTTTCGGGAATTAGTAGGGATGTGCTCTTACTCGCCGATAGGTTTTTGGTTCGCACGACCAAGTGCTGCTAATGCCTGCCAAAAAGCTTTTGCAACTAATCGTACAGGAGATTTCGGATTATTATTGGGTATATTAGGTACGTATTGGATAACTGGTAGTTTCGAGATCCGCGAATCGTGTGATTGATTTAGTGAGTTGATTGATAACAACAGCGCCGGCTCCTCCCTTGCCAATACATGTGCTCCTCTACCATTTTTGGGTCCGGTATCTAAATCTGCACAATCCCCACTCCACGTATGGTTGCCCGATGCAACGGAAGGACCCACACCTATTTCGGCTCTTATACACGCCGCTACTATGGTAGCTGCGGGAATTTTTTTTGTAGCTCGAATGCTTGAATTGTTTGAAACCTTACCTCTAAGCATGAATGTTATCTCCTGGATAGGCGGAATAACGGCTCTACTGGGAGCGACGATAGCTCTTGCCCAGAAGGATATCAAGAAAGGTTTAGCTTATTCTACTATGTCTCAATTGGGCTACATGATGCTGGCTCTAGGTCTCGGTGCTTATAAACCTTCGTTGTTTCACCTCATTACACATGCCCATCCCAAAGCTTTGCTATTTCCCGGATCCGGTTCAGTAATTCATTCGATGGAAAGGGTTGTCGGATACTCTCCCAATAGAAGTCAAAATATGTCTCCCACGGGTGGTTCCGAAAATATATGCCAATTACTGGAATCACTTTTCTTTCAGGTACTCTCTCTCTCTGTGGTATACCACCTCTAGCTCGTTTCCGGTCCAAAGATGAAATTATTGCAAAGAGTTGGCTACGTTCCTTTCCCCCCGGATGTATAGCCTCATTCACAGCAGTTCCAACTGCTTTCTACATGTTCCGCATCTATCTCCTCACGTTTGAGGGGAATCTACGCGCCGGTGGCGGTACCAATTCATCCCATTCCTCTATGAATAGTGTCATTCGGAGTAACACCAAAACGATAGCAACGAGTGGAGATGGGTATGATGTTCCTCCACCCCCGCGAGACGAAGGAGTCGATTCAGCAGGAGGTTATGACGGGGAAGATTCAGTCGATAGAAAAGTTTCTGCAGAGTCCAATATTCGTTCTGAGTCTCTATATCCTAAGGAATCAGACGTTTCGATGGTATTGCCTTCAGTAGTACTGTCGATACCAACTTCGTTGGTTGGATCAATAGGAGTCAATCTCGCTGGAGGAGAAACTGGTCCCGATTTGCTATCCGAGTGGTTAACTCCCCTTGCAGGCTTTTCAGAGGACAACAACAATCCCGAAAATTTGGTACAATTGCTAATAGATTCAGCAGGTTCGGTTGGTCTATCACTAGCCGGAATATCTATCTCCTACGTGATTTATGGACCGATATCCTCTCACACACAACCTTGCGGTGATATTGATCCTTTTGCCAAACAATCTATGGGTTCATTTAACCGTCTCATTGGGGACTGGTCACACAACCGGGGTTACATCGATCATTACTACGATATCCTTCTAGTGAGAGGTATTCGATTCCTGGGTGAGTTAACTCTTCTTTTCGACCAATGGGTAATTGACGGAATTATTAATGGCACCGGTATTTTGAGTTCCATAGGTGGAGAAAGCGCAAGATATGGGGAGGGCGGGAGAGTATCTTCTTATTCATTCGGATTGATGATTGGTATTATTCTACTGCTAACTGCCTTCGTTTCTCTTGTCTCCTAAGAGTTTTTTTCTTCTCCTTTCCAAGATATTCCTTATACCTCTATAAGTATCCTGTGACTATTCTACTATGTTTTCCGGAAAAGGAGAAATAGAAACTAGTGATTGGTGATC
>NW_028239658.1:0-30000 GCF_047967505.1 Dipteris shenzhenensis | reverse complement strand
CGTCTATATCCCCGGTTTTTTCTACCACTGCTGTTTCATCCACACCGCCATTGGCGGGCCTCAAGCAGTCATTGGATCCTATATGGTAGAGGTAGATATCCCTATGGGTTACTGAATCCTCCTCAGACAGCCTCGTTACAGCAGACGAAAGAACGAAAGCCAAATCATATCAAAGCTTTTTTCCATTTCAGAATGGATTCCTTCTTGAATAGTGATTAATAACATGGATAAGCTTACATCAACCCGTCAATCCCCCGTATATTCGATCTGTTTAATATTACTGAAATGGAAACAGACATGAGACTCATTAGCGAATCTACCCATCAAATCAATATATTCTCCATCTTTCCATTCCATATCTCCCTCTTCCACCTTTATCTATTAATTCACTCTATCATATTGGAACGAATATCATTAGCACTAGCAATTCGGGTGGTTCTAGAGAGTAGAAGGATTTTTCACAGATCACTTGTAGATTCTATTTCTTCCACATCAGAGAATAATTCTCCCAAGTCTATATCGGTAGTATCGAAGCAGGAAATAGATACTACGGTGAATACCTATTTACTTCTGGGGAAGTTGAAGTAGGAACAGAATCTCCTTCTCCTTACTACTTCTTAAGAATATTAATGACACTGAAGTAAGTAGACTAGCGAATCGATTTGGGGGATAGGGAGGAGGTAGAGGCAAACACACAGGAGGGAGTTGAAAATGAAAGAATGGAATATCAAAATTATTTTGTGAATCCTCTTGTATCGGGTAACAACCGAAAGGTATTTCGTACTTCTATTCTTAGTATTAATTGAATGACGAGGAGCCGTATGAGGTGAGAATCTCACGTACGGTTCTGTAGAGTGACACTGAAACTGACTCATCTGTCAACTATTCCACAACTACACCAAAAAAACCTAACTCTGCCCTACGGAAAGTCGCCAGAGTTCGATTAACCTCCAAGTTCGAGATAACGGCTTACATACCAGGTATTGGCCATAATTTGCAAGAACATTCCGTGGTCCTTGTGAGAGGCGGGAGGGTGAAGGACCTACCTGGTGTAAGATATCATATCGTTAGAGGAACTTTAGATGCTGTAGGAGTAAAGGATCGTAAGAAGGGGCGTTCCAGTGCGTTGCAGAACATTGTCGTAACTTGTATCATCGCAATGATTCCGTATCGGTTGTTCTGATATGTCAAATGCATAGCCGACCCGATAGTGGGAATGTTGCCAGGGGACCGAAGCCTGCTATTACGGAGATTGATTATTATCTTATTCGTGTGAAACAACTCGGTGTCCAGGGTATTGCATTCCAGTAAGTTGAGTCTTACCCGGACTCCCATTTATTTGGAAAATCTTCGAATGTCTTCTCTCTCTCAGAACGAGTTCGGACTACGATTATGGAGATTCAGTGGAGGTTTTGTGAACATTTGGTAATTGGATCAATAAACCCACGGACATTCTTGGTGAGATAAATGAAATACGGGATTTCCCTTCTCCTATTCGTGGGATGATGAAGAGGAAACGGATACTCAATGCCTAATGAGTAAATATGATTCATTGAAGTAACCCGAACTTACTTCAAGACTTTCTATTCAATCATATGGAAAGCTGCATTCGATGAAAGTCGCACGTGCAGTTTGGGGGGAGATCCTCGACTAACCGGCGGATCCACCCTACAATATGGAGTGAAAAAGCCCAAATAAGATTCTAAGATACAGTCGAGATAGAATCGGAATCCGACATATCTGTAAACTCATGTTACACCGGAGCAATGTAGCGAACAAAAAGAAAAATATAGAATCGGATCCGATTTATCGTAATCGATTAGTAAACATGTTGGTTGATCGTATTCTTAAAGATGGCAAGAAATCATTGGCTTATCAGATTCTCTATCAGGCTATGAAGCGGATTAAGGAAAAGACGAATAAGAATCCACTGTCTGTCCCGCGACAAGCAATACGTAGGGTAACTCCCGATATAGTAACAGAATCCAAACGTGTAGGTGGATCGACTTATCGAGTCCCCGTTGAAGTAGTACCTGCAGAAGGAAGAGCTTTGGCTATCCGATGGTTATTGATCGCGTGTCGAAAACGTTCAGGTCGAAGTATGGCTTTAAGATCAAGTGATGAATTAATGGATGCTGCCAGAAATTCTGGTAGTGCTGTACGGAAGAAGGAGGAGACTCACAAGGTGGCAGAAGCTAATAAGGCTTTTGCCCATTTCCGTTAGTTCCGGGTTCGTTTCAATCCACAACCTCTTATTGGTGGATTGAAACCTTCTACTCCGGAGCGCAGGGTATTAGGAATCAAGATACGCCAGAAGCATATGGATAAGCAGAAATTAAATAATGGGAGAAAGAATATCCAAGTCATAGGGGAAATTTTGTCACTGGTATAGTACCTCATGAAAAAGAGAAAGACTAGTGTCGAATCGTAAAGTCCATAACATCATCGACATGATCAACATGATCGACATGACCAAAGTGATCGACGCAATCGACGCAATCAACATGATCGACATGATCGACATGACTAGAATGATCGACACAATCGACACAATCGACATGATCGACATGATTGGCACTGCCCGCATCCCCGCGACTCCCACCATTCTCAACTATCTCCGCCTGGGGCGGACTACTCACCTCGGGGGGGGGGGGGGATGTCAGGCAACGCCAGCAGATATTTATCCTGTATGTCCCTCACCTCGAATCGATGATTGAGTCGTAGTACATCTAAGGCAAAGCTGGCATCTCCCATGATGTACTCGAGGAGCCGAACTAACGTTGACTTTCCCGTGGTTTATGATAATAAAAGGGAAATGCGTCTGAAAAGAGAGTCAAGGTTTGAAGAAGTATCGTGCGAAAACAAAGGGAAGTCTTCCCGTTTCTTCGGATATTCAATCAATATTAGATTAGTTGACACAGGTGGGATTCTGTGATATACTATGGATCAACAGGCTCATCAGCTTGGGTAATCACCAATCGTTTCGAAAACCAAAAATTACCACGACCGCAACTTTAGAAAGACGCGAAAGCGCAAGCCTATGGGGTCGCTTCTGCGACTGGATCACCAGCACTGAAAACCGTCTTTACATCGGATGGTTCGGTGTCTTAATGATTCCCACCTTATTAACCGCAACCTCTGTATTCATCATTGCTTTCATCGCAGCTCCCCCTGTAGATATCGATGGTATTCGTGAGCCTGTCTCCGGTTCTTTGCTATACGGAAACAACATTATCTCCGGTGCTATCATTCCTACTTCTGCAGCTATCGGTTTACACTTCTACCCAATCTGGGAAGCAGCTTCCGTTGATGAATGGCTATACAATGGTGGTCCTTACGAACTGATCGTTCTTCACTTCCTACTTGGTGTAGCTTGCTACATGGGTCGTGAGTGGGAACTTAGTTTCCGTTTAGGCATGCGTCCTTGGATTGCTGTTGCGTACTCAGCTCCCGTTGCAGCTGCTACCGCTGTGTTCCTGATCTACCCAATCGGTCAAGGAAGTTTCTCTGACGGTATGCCCCTAGGAATTTCTGGTACTTTCAACTTCATGATCGTTTTCCAGGCTGAGCACAACATCCTTATGCATCCCTTCCACATGTTGGGTGTAGCTGGCGTATTCGGCGGCTCTCTATTCAGTGCTATGCATGGTTCTTTGGTAACTTCTAGTTTGATCAGAGAAACTACTGAGAATGAGTCTGCTAATGCAGGTTACAAGTTCGGTCAAGAGGAAGAGACCTACAACATCGTAGCTGCTCACGGTTATTTTGGCCGTTTGATCTTCCAATATGCCAGCTTTAACAATTCTCGCTCTCTGCACTTCTTCTTAGCCGCTTGGCCCGTAGTAGGCATCTGGTTTACTGCCTTGGGTATCAGCACCATGGCATTCAACTTGAATGGTTTTAACTTCAACCAATCCGTGGTTGATAGCCAAGGTCGTGTTATTAACACCTGGGCTGATATCATCAACCGTGCTAACCTAGGTATGGAAGTTATGCATGAACGTAACGCTCATAATTTCCCTCTAGACTTAGCTTCTGTTGAAGCTCCTTCTGTAAACGGATAATACCTGTCTGGTCGTGCAGCATCACTAAATACCAAACCTCGCATAAGGTTTGGTATTTAATGGAGATTCGTCCGATGGAATGAATAGAAATAATAGTAATATCTGCCATAATCTTACAATTATCAGTTTCCAATCTTGGATTCTGGGGAATCTTTGAAACACCCTTCTAGGATTACAGAGAATGGGAATCAAAGATATTCTCATTCTGATTAGCGGAACGCTTGTAGTCCCGTACCCACTGGAATAGATTGAGAATACATTTTTCACCTAACATATTTTTTCTTGTATTAATATATAGACGAATAATACGTACGCGCATCGAATGAATGACCCTAGTAGATCTTGTTCTCTCCCAGTTAAGAAAGCTGAATAGGGAAAGTAGGGGGCGGACGTAGCCAAGTGGATCAAGGCAATGGATTGTGGATCCATCACGCGCGGGTTCAATCCCCGTCGTTCGCCCATCAGGTTGGAGAACTCGTCTTTATCACTCGGAATAAAATAAGTTGATGAGGAGATAGATAAGACATAGATAGGTTTCTTCAACAATTCGAGATTCCCGAGACAGCTTCAGGTAGGTACGAATACACCCACAAATCACCACATCGAAAGTACTCACTCCATTGGGCCTTGAATCTTTCGATATTATCTATATAATGGAATGTGAGAGGTGGGTAGTATCTACCACATATAGATAAAGTGAAGAGAGATCATGAGGTAAGAGAAGTGGGAGAAGAAAAAGTAAGAAGTCCAGATTTATTCTCTGAAGTTCCGAAGTTAGCAGAAACCGATGGATTCCACTACTCATTTGAATCATTGAAAAATCAAGATCTAGGGGAATTTCTAATTGGTCTATTCTCCAGTTATGAACCCTCCATCAAATTATTTGACTTATGAATTCTGAGTTCAATCTTTTTACGGAATCTGCGCGATTCAATGAAGCGGGGTAATAGCGTGACTCCGGGAATCCTGATGTTACTAACAATACCAATTCCTATGCATCGTTCAGGTGAGAGAAATTTGATCGAAGGAGGTTCTATAGATCTAGCGAAACTAATTAATAGAACTGGTGGAGTAGTAAAAAAACCAGCAACAAATTCTGTTGAATCCTTCTATCCTCTTTCTCTATCAATAAGATGCTCACCTGCTGAAAAGGATAGAAAGGGAAAGACACGTAATTCTTACTATTCGGATTCAAACGGAAATATTTCCACAACTTCGACGAGGGAAGAACCGCAAGTTCCCATATATAGTGCGATGGATCCTTCGGTTTCAGATGGATGGAGGGTCCGGCTGATGAGGGATCCACTCCCCATCAAGAATATATCCAGAGATGTGACTGAGAGGATTGAAAAATCACTGGGGGATAAGAATCTAGAAGATTCAAATGAGTTTTTTGAATTCTATATAAATGTGATACTTCGTAAGGATGACTGTTACTAAAATGATTCTGATTCGTTACTTCTCCGGAAAATCCATGACAAGCAAAGGGTTAATTGGCTACAAACAGCAACATTAAGAAGCGATTCCTTCATTCCCGTAATATCGGACTTTTGGGACAAAATGTTACTCGAATCCAGGGATTCAGTAGATCGGCAGGGAGATGAATCACCGTTCTATTCCGAGCGGAAGGGTCTCTCCAATTTGTCTCTATTTCCACCCCATAAGAATACAATGTCATCTCGTGATGGTGTATCCCTATCCTATAGCGATATAAGAGATTGGTTAAATTCCATTGACGAGGGGAGTTGGACACTATTCCGGGATTACGCCGATTTTTATATGTGGCATTCCTGTCACCAAAGTCCTTCTCCATGGAATAAGGATGAGCGCGAATTGAATCTAACGAGATCTCTCTTAGAAAAGAGATTTATCGAACTTGATTATCTATCGGATAATCAATTACTCACTGAGGTACCAAGTATATTACTAGAAATTTCCTGTGGTTTCTCGAAGTATGTCTCCTCACAAATAGAGACATCTAGAGAATTGGAGGCTTTTCATAGCAACTCAAGGGATGAGTCTGATTCCAGAAATCAGAAGGTTGGGAAGGAGATACCTATCGAAGATACTTGTTTATCTAGTTGAAGTGAGGAGAGAAATCCAGAATATGATTCAATGAAAAGATCTGGAAATGGCTTTGTAGGCAGTTACTCTCCGGAGGAAAGAGCAATATCCACTGATGATTCTCCAGAGGCGGTGAGTCACGGCTTTTCAACAGAATCATCTATACATGAACTAGGTATGGGTCCCACCGCCGATGGAACTCCTATTAAGACATATTTGGCAGAAGAATGATATAAGAATTCCGTGTCTTTCGGTATCGGAAGAATATCTCATTTATGGAAAGTAGAGAGAGATTGTCGGCATTTTACACTCGACTCTCCTTTATTGTTGGGAGATCCTTTCTCCCCTTCTGTAGCGGGAATAGCAGAAAATGATTCCAATAAATGTATTGATTCTTCCTAGAATCGTAAGTGGTTCTTCCAATTATTGGGGTTAGATTCCCACGGAAATGAGGGGGAATTTTCTATTCTACACGCCTATTCACAACTAATAAATGAATCAAGAAACCGACTGACTGGATTTCTTTTAAGAGTTAAAAAATCGAATTTGATTTCCAGTAAGGTAAGAATTGGTAGTAGTAGCGAGGAACCTAGGAAAGCCTTTCTATCGAGAGGAGATCTATCATTTGGTGGAATACTTGACGAGGAATCAGAGATGCAAAATGGCGCATACTTCGATCTTGATAAGATTATTTCAAACCGTTTAGAGATCCTTTTCGATGTACCTGTAGAAAGAACTGATGGAAGTGAAAATCCTACTTTTTCAGATGAATCGGGAGAGGGAGGTAACATATCTTCAACATACTCTCTAGTTAGGGTATATGAACGAAATAGGTTAATATCTCTCTACTCAGTATACACGCTCTTTTCGCGTGACTATTTCTGTACATTAGCTAGTGAATATCTATCCAGAATCAACTATCAATTGGGTAGCCGGGAGGGGGGCGAGGGATCTACTGGTGTAACAAGAATTGCAATTGAATAGAGATTATTGGAATGGAGGGGTAACATAGAGCGTTTGTTGCATGAATGTATTATTTCCCCAATTGATGAATATCCAGATGTTCGGTCAAATGTGCACAGGTGGCTTGATACAATCAGAGACTTGTCTTTTTCCCCTTCCAAGAGAGTATTCGCAGAAATAAGATCCGACTTAGGTAGATCAATCTATGATCTGTCGATATTAGCACTAAATAATATTGGTATCACTATTCGTAGTACGGCTGGGAGGAACAACAAGTATCCCAAGGAATTTACCAATATATCATCTATTTACCGAATCATTATTCCCAAGTATATTAGTGAAGAAGCTTCGACAGATGGGATTGATTATCTTGTCTATAAATTGAACAATATAGATTATCCACTGCTTGATTTCCTTCTGAGTTCACTCAACCTCGATGAGAAGATATCCTTTCTCAAGAGAATCTTCGGTAGAAAAGATAGTTTCTTCATCGAGTCCGGATTGTTAATGGATGAAGAATCGGTAGGCTCCTCAATCTTCCTAAAACCCGCAGTTAATCCATTTCTTGTTGAATCATCCTGTATCGAATGTATTGGAACAAAACTCCCGAATGGTGCTTATTCCGCTACGGGAAGGCAGGATTGGGATCTGTTTCTGGATAATTTGAATTATGGGAAAGGTTCGAATAGGAATATTGGGAGTATTTCGGGATCCATTTCCGATGAAGTAGATACACCAAACTTTATAGATTACTCGCATTTACCCGTATTGAACTGTGCCGGAAGGGATTTTATCTCAATAATCAGAAGAAGGGATTCGTTGGTTGGAGGATACAGCAGTAGTTACTCTGACATCTTAGAGAATTCGTATACGGGCTCCGGTGATGAAGTCATCCCATCTCTTGAAATAGGATCCTTAGATACAAAAAATATCACTTCATCTATTCAATCCCAAGTGTCTGATTCGTTGTTACCCAATTCCTCGCAACGAACGGAAAGGGAAACTATTGATCATATACTCGCAACAACCGAATCGACTCCATCTGATCTGGATGAATCTGCGATACCACCACTAACTCATTCAGATAGATTTCTTGACTCTATTTCGGATCTAAGAGGACTACTGACGGGGTTGAACTTATCTCCTCGCGAAACGGGAGATTCGTCTCTATCTTCATGTGGTAGCGATGGAAATTACTTGGAAAGAACATTGATAAACTCTAAGCTATCGGCTGATTGGCGATCTCGACCCCGTCTCAAAAATTCGGGAGTGGATCAAGTCGATTCGGAGGGATCCATTGAGAAGAGATCAAACTCGAGGAATGATTCTATTGGGAATCAATTCTATCAAAATGATTCACACATTGGTTATTTTTGGGAATCAGAAGAATCTGAGACGCTTTATTGGTCAAAGAAATTCTCATTATGCAGCAGTGTAGCATCAAGATCTCCAACAGGATTAACTGGAGAGAAGGTTCTGTACGAAAATACGAGGCTTGCAGATACACGTGTCTAAAAAGAACCTATTCTTCCATCTCATCTCATTAATTTCGATGAGTTATCAAAGGATTTAAACAAATATAAGATCTCTTGGATCTTTTGGAGAGACAATATCTGCGAGAAATGGAGCCCATTCGGAGAATATATACCTCGGTTTTTCACCCCTAACTGGTGGAGATACTTTTATGATCTGATTAGAGAGATATATCCAGAAATAGTACTCAAAGTAAGTGATGACTTGAATTACACTTTCCCCGGAATTACGGAAAGAGTTGCTGAGGATATAGGTAATGCTAGAGCTTGTTTATCGTTAAGCCTAAGATCAAGATTCAGAAACGATTCCATCAGTAACGTATTATCTAAAATAGATCTCTCTATTTTCGAAGAAATTACTAACTAAACGCAGGTGTCGCATTCGAGATGGTCAGTCTTTAGATTTTCGAATAAGTATGCCCCATCCTACCTCGTTTTCTCGATATTATTTGTTCTTGCATTTCTCAAGCATTATTTATCTGCTGTTTCGGGTTCCAATTCCCCTCACTTGTGGAAACGTTTCAATATCACCGGATATTTAATAGACCCAATGCGTGGGTTTTATCTGGAAAAGGTAATGTATTCTCCCTCGACAAGGTAAATGTAAACGAAAGATCTACTGATACATTCCCTGAAGAGATTCCTGAATTATACAAATAATATAATCTTCTATTACCTTGTGAAAAATGAACTAGATTCGTGGATACTTCGTAGGAAAAGCTCCGACACCCTTAAGATTAATAAACAATTACTGACTCAATATCTAGTGACAAATAAAACTATTTCCAAGTATGAATCGAAATTAAATTCCAATTACGATTCATTGAGCGGTGGGATTAATCACGAACCCACCCCAGAAGAAGGATCTAATCTTTTGTCATACCTACTTCGGATTCGTCAAAATGATCTATCAAATTACGAGATCTGTGAGTTGGATCCTGCGGAGAAGTGGGCTCTTCTTGCCCTTGAAAGAAATATTCTCCTTTCAGCGACAATGAGACGAAAAGGCATTCCGAATATTCCATGTCGTGACGTACCTATTTTGCTTTCATCAGGATTATTACCATCTGAAGGAGTTCCACTAGTAGGACCCATAGAAACTGGACGATCTTATGTAGTTAGGGATATAGCATCCAATTCCTACTTTCCGTCGGTGAGACTGCCATTGAGGAAGTTGTTATACAACAGATCATATTTCAATAATGTACGTGGGACTTTCATTTCGAAACAGAGCGTAAACCGATTGAATCTTATTTTTGCAATAGCAAAAGAGATGTCTCCCTGTACGATATGGATTCAAGACATTCATGAGTTGAATGTTAATCGCCTGTATCACAGATTAGAAGCCGATCCCAGATTCTTACTCTGCCTAATATTGAGGAGTATCGGTAATGGGCGCAGGAATCCTTGCATTCGCAAGAATCTCGTTATTGCTTCGACTCATGTACCTGCAAAGGTAGATCCAGCTTCAATAGCTCCGAATTGGTCGAACTAATTGATAAATCTCCGAGGGTCTAACAGGCGTCAGCGTCAAAAAGAATTGTCAATTCTCTCGCGTGTCAAAGGCTTTGAAATAGAAGCTGATCCCTCTTTTCTCGAAGGTACTGGGTCTGGAACTACGGGTTATAGCAAACGAGATCTATTTTCTCCTGCTAATGAAGCATTATTAATCACTACTTCTAGAAGAAGAAAGATTGTATCCGATAGTGCAATTAAATTAGCTTTACGTAGACAAAATTCAATTGTTACGTATATAGGTAACGGAATCCGATTCGGTTCTGGATATGAAATACTTCCTTACAATATAGGAAAAGCTATTCTGAAAAATGGTTTGATAGATACTTCCCCTGCAGATCCCTCATTTATTGGTAGTAATACACTGAAGAAGAGGTTTTACCACTTGTATAACTGGTATTTGGAACCTTTAATAACCGAGTCAACAATTAAGGAATTCGCTATACTTCCGCATATCTTAGGGCTATTGGCCGGATTAGCAGCTCGTGATCCTTGGTTCGGAATGGATATGAGAGAGGAAGAGAATCTCGTTGTTATTGATAAAGTTGTAGAGAATGATTCTAACTTAGCCTGTGGTATCTCGGAAAACCTTTTGAGGGATTTCTTATGTTCAGAAATCTGTAGAAGTAGAAGTCAATTCGCTAATAGTCCTCCTCTTCCTTCTTCCATCGAACCCAGGTATTCTCCAGATATAATCTCTGCGAGTCGTTCTTATAAATCTACAAAGAAGGGGGTGTCTAAGATTCCAACTGATTCTGAAATGGAACAGTCGAGTGAAGTAGACTCGATTCCGAAGGAAGTGTCGCGTGGGATTACTTGGTCCCCCAAATTTTGGCGTTTTGGTTTCATGCGAAGTGGCAGTTATGAATCGATAAGAGTATTATCCGAATCGAATAATTTGTATAATTCGATCTTTTTTCATCGGAATCAGGATCAAATCCCCCAACGGGATTTCGAATTGAATAAGATTAAGTCTAGTGGAAAGAAATCGCATAAGAGAAAAGGATATCTTTTCAGTTACAAGAGAGCCTCGGGTAAATCGAGACAAAGAGACATTAAAAGATTAGAAAATTAATTGGATAATCTATCATTACGCGAGCAATTTCTTGAATTAGGAATCCCCAACTCATCTAATCAATACGAAACGCAATGTAATCGATCCGATGAACCAATTCTATTCCTGGGGGGGCGCTTCACCTGGGATCCCATGCTTCTATCTCAGCCGGATCATAACATTCCCTCTTCACGTCATAGTTTATTAGCGAAACAAGAACTGGTACGGAGGCTTTATGTTACTTACGGTACGAGGAGGGAGCGCGAGAAACATTTCTCAAATGAAAAGATTAGAAATTTCTTTCTTCTTCGTGGATATGACCGGAAATCGATAACTGAATTATCTACCAAGCGGTGGAAGAATTTCCCTTCGGGTGAAGAACGACACTTTGAATACGTCAAAGAAACCTAATTCATGCATATATATTTGCAATACCCGCAGATATTTGTTCCTATTCACTCGTATCAAAGCATTCCAATGGAAGATTTGCAAGAGCGATTCCTTCGTTTCAGGCTTATGGTTCATAGAGATAGATGGATGAGACGGAATCGTCACTCATCCAAAGATTTTCTCATTCATAACATGTTGTTTGAAAGTTACCACTACCTATTCAATCTATTTCGATTTAGTGGGACGTCACCGGATCGAATAACAAGACAATTATTGAATGGGAATTCGATATCGCATCATAAAATCTCGGATATTCTTGACTCAGTCTGGATCCCTAGCAATATATAGGGCTATTCAGGATTCGAATTGGTGAAAGGAAGATACATCTTTTCCCCTTACTGATGCAATAACTTCTGCTTATAGAATTCCGGATAATTACTAAGTTATAGATCACCTTCGGAGTCTTCCTATTCGGGAGATGGAAGCAACATTCGAAATCAAGAAGGAGTAGGAATCTCTTATATGGAAAATGTAGGAAGTAGTTCGTAGAGGACGTAGTAGTTTTCCAACATCCTTATCGGAACAAATCCTTGATGAAGATGTCGATCCATTCTGTTTGAGATTCTCCGGAGATTCAATTTCTCGGTGATCAACGGTAATATGGGGAGGAAGGAGGGGCATTCCCCTCATTCATCTTTACATTCCAAAAATTCATTCTAAAGTTTGGATTTTCCCGTATCCAACTAGATAATCAGGATTTCAAGTCCTTTCCATTGTTTCCATTGGAAGGGCTCTAAGGACCCCGGGTCCTTAGGGGATGGACCATCTAACCGAATCCCAAAATTTTAGTTCATTCAAATTCACTAATAGGGATTCTTGGTGACATCCTAACTAATGCCCCGACTAACTACTAGGATTTCTGGTCCTAGTCCAGATACTGGGGTCTCGTGACGCAGTTTCATCACACTCTAATTGGCTACTACGACTTTCAGTCCCACCTCAGGTACTAGGATTTTTAGTCCCCTCGAAGGATTTCAAGTCCCCCGTCTTCTTCAAGGATTTCCAGTCCTGTCTTCTTCAAGGATTTGAAGTCCCCTGATAAGGATTTCTAGTCCCGTTGAAAGACCTACTTGGATCTCCTCGAATCTCGGGATTCTGAGTCCCAGCCTCACTTGAGAAAGAAGCAGAAGGTGTTTCCTATTCGATACCTAATACTTCATATCCAAATCCCCGGACGGCGGAGAATTCTGGTCTCAATAATCAACAATCGGAGGATTTGCATCCCCATGTTTGAGGGTTGGGCACTGGAAAGACCAGAATCCTCCGAGGATTTTTCTTCCTATTGGGAGTTTGGGAGGCACCGGAGAGACCACTTGTCTCTCGAATCGAGGAGGTATTTCGAGTGCTCATTTGGGAGATAAGCAAATCAATTGAATGTGAATCTTTAGTGGTAGAGAGAATAAATCTTTGATAAATCTTTTAGTATATAAGGGTTCGATCTGAATAAGGGTACGAGACCTTCTGCCCCGAGGAAGTATTTCGAGTGCTCATTTGGGAGATAAGCAAATCAATTGAATGTGAATCTTTAGTGGTAGAGAGGATAAATCTTTGATAAAGCTTTTAGTAGATAAGGGTTCGATCTGAATAAGTGTACGAGACCTCCTACCCCGAGGAGGTACTCATTTGGGAGATAAGCAAATCAATTGAATGTGAATCTCTAGTGGTAGAGAGGATAAATCTTTGATAAACCTTTGAATAGATAAGGGTTCGATCTGAATAAGGGTACGAGACCTCCTACCCCGAGGAGGTACTCATTTGGGAGATAAGCAAATCAATTGAATGTGAATCTCTAGTGGTAGAGAGAATAAATCTTTGATAAACCTTTGATAAAGCTTTTAGTAGATAAGGGTTCGATCTGAATAAGGGTACGAGACCTTCTGCCCCGAGGAGGATTCGGACCTCCACGCTCTTCAGCACCAAATTTTGAATCTGGCGTGTCTACCATTTCACCATCGAGGCTCTACTCCTTATTCCTTACCTTTTTACTTCCCACCACCCCATCTTTCTCTATGGATGGGGTCCGGAATATGTTTCTATCAATTCGATCCTAGTCCCTCATCAAAAGCAACCCTTTACTTATTTTTCCCAATCTTATTTCTTCGTCTCTCTATATCGAAAAGGATTTCCAGTCCCCTGGAGGGACTTCTAGTCCCCCTGCTGAAGGATTTATAGTTCTCTCCAAGGATTTTCAGTCCTCCTGTTGAAGGATTTCCAGTCCCCGGGAAGAAAAAAGGATCCATAAATTTGTTCTGTATCGATTCCATCCCAGCTCCTCGTCAAGAGCAAACCCTTTCTCCTCCTCTACCGATCCTGTTTCTTCGTCTCTCTCCATCTATAAGGATTTGAAGTCCTGTCTTATTCAAGGATTTCCAGTCCTCTTCAGGGATTTCAAGTCCCCCGTCTTATCCAAGGATTTATAGTCCTCTTCAGGGATTTCAAGTCCCCTGTCTTATCCAAGGATTTATAGTCCTCTTCAGGGATTTCAAGTCCCCTGTCTTATCCAAGGATTTATAGTCCTCTTCAGGGATTTCAAGTCCCCTGTCTTATCCAAGGATTTATAGTCCTCTTCAGGGATTTCAAGTCCCCTGTCTTATCCAAGGATTTGAAGTCCTCTTAAGGGATTTCAAGTCCCCTGTCTTATTCAAGGATTTCCAGTCCTGTCTTATCCAAGGATTTATAGTCCTCTTAAGGGATTTCAAGTCCCCCGTACTCTTCAGGGATTTCAAGTCCCCGTACTCTTAAGGGATTTCAAGTCCCCCGTACTCTTAAGGGATTTCAAGTCCCCCGTACTCTTAAGGGATTTCAAGTCCCCTGTCTTATCCAAGGATTTCCAGTCCCCTGAGAAGGATTTCAAGTCCCCCGCCCCCGATAAGGATTTCAAGTCCCCCGCCCCCGATAAGGATTTCAAGTCCCCCGATAAGGATTTGAAGTCCTCTTCAAGGATTTTCAGTCCCCTGAGAAGGATTTCGAGTCCTTTGAGAAGGATTTGAAGTCCCCTGAGAAGGATTTCAAGTCCCCTTTCTTCTTTAAGGATTTGAAGTCCTCTTCAAGGATTTTCAGTCCCCTGAAGAGGATTTCAAGTCCCCTGTCTTCTTTCTTTAAGGATTTGAAGTCCTCTTCAAGGATTTTCAGTCCCCTGAAGAGGATTTCAAGTCCCTTTTCTTCTTTAAGGATTTGAAGTCCTCTTCAAGGATTGTCAGTTCCCTGAAGAGGATTTCAAGTCCCTTTTCTTCTTTAAGGATTTGAAGTCCTCTTCAAGGATTGTCAGTTCCCTGAAGAGGATTTCAAGTCCCTTTTCTTCTTTAAGGATTTGAAGTCCTCTTCAAGGATTGTCAGTTCCCTGAAGAGGATTTCAAGTCCCCTGTCTTCTTTAAGGATTTGAAGTCCTCTTCAAGGATTTTCCGTCCACTGAAAAGGATTTCAAGTCCAAGGATTTCCAGTCCCCTGGAAGGGTCTATGAATCGGACTAGATACATTATACAAAATCAAACCGTCAAATGCAAGACCTAATTCTCCTTGTTATCTATCACTCTCGCTCGGATCTCCCTCAGTGAGGGAGATTTGACGATCGAGAAGGATTTCAAGTCCAAGGAAGATTTTCAGTCCCCTCGAAAGGATCTATGAATTCGACCCATTTCTATTATAGCTAAGAAAACTGTCGAGCGCAAGACCTAATTTTCCTTGTTATCTATCAATCTCGATCGGATCTCCCTCAGTGAGGGAGATTTGACGAGAAAGATCTCAATTCCAAAGATTTTGAGTCCCCTCGAAAGGGTCTATGAATTCGACCCATTTCTATTATAGCTAAGAAAACTGTCGATTGCAAGACCTAATTTTCCTTGTTATCTATCAATCTCGTTTTGAGATCCCTCGGTCTCAGTAAGGGAGACTTTGACGAGAAAGATTTCAAGTCCAAGGAAGATTTTGAGTCCCCTCGAAAGGGTCTATGAATTCGACCCATTTCTATTGTAACTCAGAATGCCGTCGATTGCAAGACCTAATTTTCCTTGTTATCTATCAATCTCGATCGGATCTCCCTCAGTGAGGGAGATTTGACGAGAAAGATCTCAATTCCAAAGATTTTCAGTCCCCTCGAAAGGATCTATGAATTCGACCCATTTCTATTGTAACACAGAATGCCGTAGAGCGCAAGACCTAATTTCTTGGATTTGATTTCAATTCCAGGGGACCGCCATGGGCCTTAATTTGTTATCGCTGCAAAATCGTCCTGACGATAAGGAGTCGATTCCAAGTTAAGGGATTTAACGTCCCCTGGACTAACTATGAATCATAGATGTACTATCAAAGTCCAGAGGATTGTCGCTGCAAAATTGCCCCTGTCCAAGAATTTACAGTTCACTAGGAAATCATAGCTAGATCAATTATAGCTAAGAAAACTGTCGATTGCAAGACCTAATTTTCCTTGTTATCTATCAATCTCGATCGGATCTCCCTCAGTGAGGGAGATTTGACGAGAAAGATCTCAATTCCAAAGATTTTGAGTCCCCTCGAAAGGATCTATGAATTCGACCCATTTCTATTGTAACTCAGAATGCCGTCGATTGCAAGACCTAATTTTCCTTGTTATCTATCACTCTCGTTTTGAGATCCCTCGGTCTCAGTAGAGGGAGATTTGACGAGAAAGATTTCAAGTCCAAAGATTTTGAGTCCCCTCGAAAGGATTTCTGAATTTGATCCATTGATAGTGTACATCAGAATGCCGTCGAGCGCAACCCCCGTTTCTATTAAATTGAAAGAATCTGCGGCGGAAAGAAGAATTGGTCTCTTTTGCTTTCTTCTAGAAGTCTGAAGGCAACCCCGCCTTGAACGTACAGGTATCGGATGAAATGACTTATCCATTAGACGAAATTGGAGCATGGAATTCATCGGGAAGCGACCTGAATTGCTACGGAGCAGAAGACTGGGGGTGTGAACCGAATCATTTACACAACCGCTCCCATATGGGAATCACTTAGTCGCATGTACCATTAGGAGGGTTCAATCCTTGTAGTACTGCAAAGGATTGAACAATATTATGGATACCATCAGGAAATACTTATATCTCCTCCGGAAGAGACGAATGATCATTGGGAGGCGCGTGATCATTTCTCCGACACTGTTTCATCACCAATTACGGAAATGGACTAGTTGGAGCGACGGAAGTGGCTTTGGATACAAATCATTCAGAAAGATTCCATTATTTCATGTGACAACTCAAAATAGGTCTGGAATGAGGTATTCCGTGTAATCTCGATGATGGGATCCATTGATATACCCAGTAGAGTTGATGCTGGTACACGAACAATCATAGCTATTTCAATGGAACTCTTCGAAATCGAAGTAGATGGAGAAACTAATGGATCCTGTATGTAAATTGTTGATGTGTCACCCCCTTCGGTGAACATTAATTTAATTATCTTCGGATAGTGATATATAGAAATGACACTTGTAATGGGAGCTACCAGAACTAATGGGTACGAGCCAGCTTTCCATCCATGCCAGAAGGGGTAGGGTTTACCGGAAAAACCTGCTAATGGAGGGATACCCCCTGGGGATGGTAAACGTATAACTAGAGAGAATGTTAGAACAGGATCCTTCATGTATGGTCCCGCATAATCCCTAATGTTATCAGTTCCGGTTCGTGAACCAGATAAAGTGATGCGAGCGAAAGTCCCTAGATTCATGAATATGTAGATAGAAGTATAACTTATCATACTCGCATAGCCATTATCAGGATCCGCAGCAAGTATTCCAATCAGAATATATCCGATTTGGCTTATGGAGGAATATGCTAGCATACGTTTCATGCTTGTCTGAGTAACAGCAATTAGATTCCCCAATACCATGCTAAGGGTAGCTAATATTCCCAAAGCGAGATGCCATTCACTGGATAGGTATGAGAAAGTAATACCGAGGAGTCGTGTAGATAAAGCTAGAGCTGCTACTTTGGAAGTAGCAGAAAAAGAAGCAACGACTGGTGTAGGAGAGTTAGAGTCGGAGAGGAGATCCTCGATCTTCCCGCTCATTCAGAACCGTGCATGAAATTCTCACTTCACACGGCTCCTAGTTCGTAAGAGATTTCTAAGCTCCCAGAACCTTCCCCGTGTGTGTATCAAATCCACTTCTTCCTCGGTAATTCAATATGAGTAATAATTGGTAGCTTCTCGGGAAATCCCCTATCAGTGATTCCTTTTTAAAAGAGTCTCCATCTTACAATCGTTTCGCCCCCACATCTGGAGTGAGGAAAGGTATTGGGGAGGAATGTGATTTTCTTCGTCCCTAGCAGGCATGGCGGCACCGTCTTGGGGCGAATTTCTCTGTTGACGGATGCCTCCACTGTATCCGTGGTTTCTGAAGGATCAAAACCAATCAAATTTGTGTTCCAAGGGGAGGCTATTACACGGGGTAAATATCAATTCCATCACAAAATTCATTTAATTATTCTTTGAGAAACCTACCCATAACGAACCAACTTCGAGAAATACAAATAGGAGATAGGAGGGGGTACCTATTGAATTGCATTTCTCCCCCACTCTGCTTTACCCGCTACACAAAATAAGGGATAATTCTCGTGAGTCCAATACGAGTAACAAATTCGTGGAATTGCGGTAAGAGTTGGTCGTTGATGGGGATAACGAAAAGAAGTTTGTATCTTCTTCACATGCCCGTAGGGTATTACGGAGGAATCAATCAATTTGCATAAGATTATTTGCAACGAATTGATTCCCCTCCGAGCGAATCGCACTCCTTCATATACATCGGGAGTCCATTGGTGAAACGGAACCAACGACAGTTTGAAACCCATTCCCACGATGATAAACGTGATAGAGGTATGGATCGCCGGGGAATCATACATCTGGTTGGATACGAGTCCATTGACTATCTTGTAGAGTTGAGTCTCTCCACCGAATAATCCATATAATAAAGAGAAGCCATGGATTAGGATAGACGAACTTGCCCCACCCATTAGTAGAAACTTCGTAGTCGCTTCGTTGGATCTTATATCCCTCTTCATGTATCCGGATGGAAGGTAGGAGGATAGGCCTAGACGTTCCGGAGATACAAAAATAGTTACCGAATCATTCGCGCGGCATGAAGACATTCCCCCCGGACCCGCAGTTGATGTGAATAGTGAAAATTCCGTCAAAGCTGTTTTTGTGCATCGGATGTAACCAACCGATAGTGAGACAGATAGTAATGAGCAGATCAGGAGAAGTAATCTGAAGATATTGCTGAAAGTGTCGATTCGAAGAGTTCCGTAGGCAATCGAGAGAGATTCTGTTTCCCACTGACGCGACAGGAATACCATGCTAGTCACCAAGGAAGTTAACGCGATTCCGTGAAGCAGGAGTGTGTCTTTCCCTTCGGATACCAAGTCGACAATGACGATTACGACTAAGCCAGTGATTAAACTATATTCCGGAAGAAGTAGTGAATTACCATAGAAAGGGAAAGGATCGATAATTTTCGTAGTACGAATCGGGGTAATATTCAGAAATGGAGTGACTCCAGTCCCGTATTTTATTTTTATATCTAACACTTCGTTAAGAAACCAACAAATTATTTATATTCTTATGTATTTTTGGAAGCTGTGACAGCCTGGTATTTCTGCCTAACAGATAGCTAATGGCTGTATAAAATGGATGGAAGGTAGAGGGGGGGGGGGCTAAAAATAACCCCCCTCCCCCCCCCCACTCATATTTATTATACACCATGTGGTACCGAAACGGGCTGGGTTATCTCCAGATGCCAAAACCTCCGACTATTTGAGATGCTCCTAGACTGAAAATGAGGAGTCATTTTGCAGTTCCCCCGAGGAGTCCCTAAGAATATTCTTGAATCAGACTTACGTCGGATCAGACGCATTGTACTCTTGTGCTTACATGCCGAAGTTTTGTCGCATGGGAGTCGTAATATGTGTCTCAATCTATTTAACCCACCTCTATTCTTCGACCCGCCGTAGTAGAGAGAAATGATTTTCCACAACCGGAGGAATCTCTCTGAGATCTCATCATCTGTCCAAGTAGTCCGAGCCAATTTACTAACTAGACGTCCGGAGCCATCGCAGAAATTACCTCTTGCCATCGATTCAATTAGGAGCATGGTTGGGGTTCCAAAAAGGGATTCCCTAATGGTAGACGTGGTGATATACGATTCATCTACGCCTACGACTCGAATTTCTTCAATTTTTAATTGGATACCCAAGATATAGCCCGGGAATGGGACGCGACTCCTGGATAATCTTCCGGTACGCATTCGGTGAGGGTGAAGCCAACAACGGAAATAAAATTAGCTGGGTGTCAAAATGTAATAGATCCATCTTTTAGCTGGATATTGGGTTCCCCCGAAAGCTAAGATAGAATAATTTTCATATCTTCCGTAATGGATACATGAACTCTTGGTGGGATAAGAATCCTCTTTCAATGCTTCTGAGTTGAATCCAGCGGCACCAATTTGCTTCCAAATAATATTTCTCCGATCGGATGTAGATGTAGAAGACTCTGATTGTAATCCGGAAAAATGTTTCCGCGAAGGCATTAATAACGATTCGATCTCGTAAGTGTAGGGATTCCATAGTAAGGTAGCTAAACCATTTTTCCCCTCCCGGGGAAAATCTGTTGACAACTCTTTACAACCCCGAAGGGTTAGTCTCGGCGGATGTGGAAACGGAGCATCCTCGACTTGTCGACGAAAGATTCGAATTGAAGCCTCTGGATGGAAACTATGGGGTAACTTCATATCCGAAACACAATCGGAATGTGGGAATCTGTCTTCCACGAATGGAGATATCGAATAGACGGATCGGGAATTCTTCCATTCACCAACCCCTTTCATAGATAGGGGTTCCTCCACCTGCGACGAGAAAGCAATTTCCGATACTAG
This sequence comes from Dipteris shenzhenensis, assembly GCF_047967505.1. Classification (NCBI taxonomy): domain Eukaryota; kingdom Viridiplantae; phylum Streptophyta; class Polypodiopsida; order Gleicheniales; family Dipteridaceae; genus Dipteris; species Dipteris shenzhenensis. Next base: position 9,475 of record NW_028239658.1, on the reverse strand, counting down.
GCATATTCCTTCTGAAAGTGCATCAAAATATGGATCCGTTTCGGAATCACCAAATCAATTTTGATCAAATTTTGAAAGAGGAATCTCCGAAAAATCCTGTTTACGTGTTCCATTGATTAATCGTCTCGCAGATATCATACTATATCCCCTTCTGGAACATCCTACCGAATCAGTAATTGATCCCTTTAAGTAAGGGTTACGGGCCACTGAATGGAGATCGTCTTGGAAGAGGAGGGTGTGTAAGAAGCATTCCCAATTTGAATCCATTCCTTTTCTTTCCCGTAACTCGCCCAATCCGGCCGGGACTTTGCGTGCAGCTCTCATAGAAGTAACCTCCCAGATATCTGGATCTCCCGTGGTGACGCAACCCGTCGGAGAGATTCGTCGTGTCGGTAATTATCCCCATATCCCACGAATCACTCTTTCTGGATGAGATTCACATGCAAGACCCTCAGATTCTTCTCTAAGGGAGAGTGATTTAAAACCATTTTAGGAGTTTATTGTGCTCTTGACTCAGCAGACTCAAATGATTCAGCCGGGGGAAAACACTCCCCAGTTGGGCGATTCCCGCTCATCCCCACACGAATTATTAGAATATTTGTTAGATAGTGACCCCCTTTTTAGACAAACAAGCCCATCTCGAGATTATCTCTTAATTGTCTACTGATTAGCTTTTAAGCACCAATCAGTTGATAAAAGGGAGGGATTGGGTGGGTAAATGGGACTCGGGATATCAATTTTCCGGATAGAAATCTCTATTGACGGTTCCATCTTCTGATTCAGGCTCTTCATGCTTGTCGCTTAACTCGAAGCTCCACCCCATTGTCATCAACTCAGCAGCTCCACCCCATTGTCATCAACTCAGCAGCTCCGCCTTGGCAACTTTGTCGGGTAGTAAACCCCCAGAATGGAGGAAGTGGTATCGATCGACCTTCGGATAATTGTAAGCATAATCGGACTAGGAGGAATGGATGTGGGGAGGAATAAACTAACAGGGGGGATGAGTATGGTATTTTCAATATCGACTAGATTGTTTCGTTGGAATAGATAAATCTCAGGCTGGGATGGGATATTACTTTCTCGACGCTTAAGACTGGGATAAGCAGTGGCTTATTCCCGTGAGTGATCACGAGGAGTTATACGGGATCTACGAATCCAGGATGGAGTCGGGATCCCTATTAATTCCTCGTGAATCATCTTCACCCTTTTCACCACCGACTGGGACTTTTACTTCCTCTTCCTCTTTTTACCTGTCAAGAAGTATCTAACATCACTTCTTTCGAGGAAAGATTTGACAGATAGCCAGTACCTATTCCTCGAAATACTACTTTTCATGGGTATGACAAATACTGCATATATGTAGAATGCGAGGAAGAGGAGGGGATAGTATAGAAACATTTGCAAAAAAATATGGACTGAGCTCGTTGAATTCTCCTAAGAATCAATTTCAACCTGTTTAAAGACCTTTGCTCGCCTCAATATATCACGAACAGTTTCTGTTGTTTGAGCTCCTCTTCCCGGGAAATAAATGATAGCAGAAACATCTAATTGAGTTTGTTCCTTTCGTGGATCATGAAATCCAACTTCCTGAATAGACTTTCCCTCTCGCCGGGATTGGACATCAATTGCAGTTATTCGGTAAGTAGTTTAGTCGGATAGGTACGGAGAAACGAATCCCCTTCCCCCCTATAGAACCGTACGTGAAATTTCAACTTCATACGGCTCAAGCCATGACTCCGAGGGTATGGAGGAACACCAGCTATATACCTCTCCATTCCATTCCTTTCTTTTCAATTATAGAGAAAATACTCCTAACTCACGCAAGTTTTAGGGGAGACAGACACGCATCCCCATCCACTTTTCGAGTTATCTCTTACCGATTATGACTCCGTTCGAGCCCCCACCATGGAAGTATGAGAGGGATCTCTCTACCGAGGGCTTCAACTGTGCGTATTCGATATTCTCCCGTTCGTAGATCAATTCCGAAAATCCGTAGGTTTAAGCCTCACTCCGAGGGTCTTTCGAATCGAGAAGTGGTAGCGACGGAACTCGTTCTGATCGACCCATTGTGAAGAATCACATTCAGCAACTGATTTGTGATTTTGGACGCGTCATGGAAATCCTCACACTCAATCAAAATCAAATAATGGAATATTTGCATCTCAAGGAAATTGACTCCATACGGATGGGATTGAATTATGAATATTCAATGGGAGTATTTATCGACGAAGACAGTTGCTCCTTCTGTAAATGCGGACTGACGGAGCTCGGTAGCTTCATTCCGTGGAGTAACCATAGATATTATCCCCGATCGGATAGACTTGGGGCCAGGAATACGACATAATCATTCAAGTTTCGTTAGATGGCGAATTTCAAGAAACGTTGAAACGGAAACATTTCCCTTGGATCCGGAAATGGCGGCTGCAAAACTCCGCATAAACGATCTCGATTTCGAGCCACACGTCGCTTTCCACCATATCGTTTTAGACGAGGTTTTACCGTAATATCCAGAGTTCAAATGTTATTTTCTTACCGGGAGATTGTTACCACCACAACAATTTCAATAAGATCTACTGATACTACCTGCGGCTGCCCGTCGGGAAGAGCTGTCCCAACAACCCCGAATCAGTAACATTCGGAATTTATTCTATGTTAAGCATTCAGTTTTTCTTTAGCCGCATACGTCACCTCAACCGTAATTTCCGTAATGTTATTTTGTTCCGCGGAAGTTTCCGTATTCTTCTTAGTTTTACCCCTCACGAAACCAGGAATTTTGCTTAACTCCAATTGACTCTCGGGGGTCCAATTCAGAATTCTATCTGTAGATAATGATTTGGTAACCACTTCTTTAGTATCGTGTCCGCCAAAAGCGTCTAGTGGGTGATCTTCCATACCTAGATTGGATGAATTATGGATTGGATCGGCTATCTGATTAGTTCCTTCGTAACCTAGGAAAGGTCGGTATCCTAGCGGAAAATTCTGGATATGGACGGGTGAAGAAATAACCCCGCATGGAATATTGAGACGTTTACCGATATGGCGTTCCATCTGGGTTCCAAAGATCGCAGGAGGTTCAATACAAGCTATCGTATCTCCAACTTTGGTATGATCCTCCATAATTAATATCTCATCACGTAAGCCCTGAACCTGCTCATTAAACCACTTCGCGTCGTGTTTGCAATAAGTACCCGAACAAATAACACGAATTCCCATTTCTCTAGTGAGTATTCTAGTAATCGAAGCTGCGTGGGTGGCATCACCAGATACTACTGCTTTTTTTCCAGTCGGATTCTGACAATCGATGGATCTTGGAAACCAAGCCGCCTGAGAAACAAATTTGGTTTGATTTTCAATATACGACTCATAATTGACTCTCTCTTTCGGCAAGGCGGAAGCCCACGCATTTATATACTTCTCCATCTGTCCAATGAATTCGGCTGTATCTGAGATTCCCATCGGAGTGGTTGATATGTAAGGCATCCCAAATTCCTTCTCCGGAAAGATTGCTGTCATTAGACCCACTTCGCGATGAGGAACTATATTAAACCGAGCTTTTGGTAAATCCTCCAAATCCCTCAAAGATCCTCCTTCTGGAATTATTTGGTTGACTAAGATTCCTAAATCTTGCAGTAGACGTCTCAATTCGCGACAATCATGTTGGTTATGAAAACCCAGAGTGGATATTCCAATAATATTTGCTGAGGGCGCGTCTGTCAGAGACCGATCCAATGTACCCCGTCTACGAGCTTTATCCAAATAATAGCGAATTATTTGCTCTGAAGTCCTATCTGCTGCTTGAAGCTCATTGACTCTATAGTAATTGACATCTGCGGGAATTACATCAGACGTAGAATAGATAGAAGCTCGATCCACGAAATTCTGCGAATCTTCTTGTGAGATACTAGAGGTACATGTAGGCGTCAAGACAATTGGATCGGGACATTATTCCTCATCTTTTCGATTTATATTATTAATAACCCTTTCCTGAGATCCACGTGCTGATACGTGACGGTCCACTATACTAGCAGTTACTGGGGTGAAATCCCTCTCCCTCTCCGACGTAGATCACATTACATTGAAATGGTCATCTCCCAGAGGAGCATGCATTATGGCATGTACATTCTTAAAGGAACTGGCTACTCGTAGAGTACCGATATGAGCGGGTCCGGCATACATCCAATAGGCTAATTTCATGAATTATTCTTAATATTGTTTTTCGCCCCGGGATCTATTGCTATATCCGGCTCACCGTCGTAACATGAACTGGACGATCCATCAATAGGTGGGAGGAGGGACTCGGAGTAGTCCGTCCCAATTTAGAACGTTCCTGACTCTCCCACAAAAGAAGGAAAAAAAAAAGATCACAGAAAAGGAGATGGGGTGTATCTACTTATGCATCAAGATCTGGGACGGAAGGATTCGAACCTCCGAATGACGGGACCAAAACCCGCTGCCTTACCACTTGGCCACGCCCCATACATATTTGATATAATGAATATCCCATACTTCGACTCTCATGTCAACCCCCCTTCCTGAATGGGTTGTGCAGATACGACTCCGGCAGGAATTGAAAGATGGTAACTAGGAATCAAAAGATAATAAATTCCCGTGAAACTTGGTGTGAAGGGATTTGTTTCACCAACCATTCAATCATTGATTCCGTCGAAATGCTGTAGATATTTATGACGCCGCAAATATCTACCCCCCTCTATTCGGATGGAAGTATCCGTAACAGTATGTACTCAATGGGTCGACTGATTGGTAATTGTCCCCGCACCGTACCGGGGTGAAAATTTCCGCCATTGGAGGATGAAAATGATAGTTCCGTTTAACACTGATACGGGGAATCCCTTACACCTGAGTGACGCTTCTCTTGCTAGGTTACCTGAAGCTTATTGCTATTTCTGATCCGATTGTGGATGTAATGCCAGTTATACCAGCGTTTTTCCTACTTCTAGCTTTCGTATGGCAGGCTTCGGTGAGTTTCCGGTAGTAAACCACTCGGGATTGGGGATCCGGCCCCCCCCCAGCGGAATGATAAACCCCAAAGTAGGTGGGGGGTTGAAAACTGATATATTATGGGATTCAGATTCGAGATCCATTCCAACCAGATTGCTGCTTCGGAATAGAATCCCCAATTCCTATCGTGAGGCGGGGTCACTCACTCCCTTCCTTCCCCACCTTCACTTTGACTAATGGAATCGAGTCGCCCACCTTCTGTATTATGGTTAGTTTTAACTATTGGTAAGATTGATAATGTTCATAAAACGAAAAAAAATTAGGAAAACGGAGAGAGATTAGTGAGATGTCATTGAAGGAGTGGGATCTCGCTCTTATTCCCCCATACCTTTGCACCCCCGCCACCAGCTGACTCGCCGGGAGGGGAAACTGACCCCTCCCGGCTATACTAATAAATATCGCAGTTGGGATTGGGGGAAGTCCATCCCTCCTTCTTACACTGCGATGAATCCAATTGAGCATTTCGTAGTACCTAATGCGCCAATTTACTTGCAACGACTCGGACTCAAATCGATTCATTCAAAAGAAAAAGGATATCCCGGAGGAGAAGACGTTCGAGTCGGATATATGTTATTCACCTCAGCAGATTCCTGATTCTTCCTATTCCTTCTTTGAATCGAAGAAGAAACGTATGGTATAAATATGAAAAATGTGTTCCGTTCCGTTTCACTTCTAGTTACGATCAGGGGGACTAGGTCATGCTTACTCTTAAGCTATTCGTTTATACAGTAGTTATCTCTTCTGTTTCTCTCTTCGTTTTTGGATTCCCATCAAACGACCCTGGGCGTAACCCCGGGCGCAAAGAATAAATGAAGTCCGATATGCAATTCGTCGGAATTGCCTTGTCCAACGGATCAGTTAATTATTGGGGGAGAGAGAGGGATTCGAACCCTCGGTACAAATGTATTGTACAACGGATTAGCAATCCGACGCTTTAGACCTCTCGGCCATCTCTCCATGCGGTGGAATCCTTTGGACTTTACCACGAGGCTGGGACGGAAGTCCATACTTCAATGGAAGTATAGGAGACGGCGTGTCTGAGAAATCTGTTACAAGGCGAAGTTCAATCCCGAATAGGAAGCATCATTTTCTCCTTCCCCCCCCCCCCCCCCGATTCTCCTCCGAGAATCAGATTCTTGAATGAATCACTTTCATTCAGCCGGGATTGGAATCTCCCAGCCTAGCCGCGATCAGCCAGGCTGCCTATCTATGCGGTGACGAACCAGTTACCGATACAATGCGAGACCCAATCTTACGGCTAAGATACTTGTTAGAGAGGCACTAATAAGGGCCAGAATCATCTGCCCATCCGGGATTGATGTCATTACTTATCTCCCGATTCTTTATACATTTCGAGAAACGAGGAATGAAATGCGAGATTTCCTCGTTTACGTGAATCACCATCTCTCATTTAATTGTACCAATTTCAATTTGTCATGGCCACACAAAAACATCTCCTGTATTTCAGATACACCATTCCGGGAGTGTCTATTGAAGTAGTGGGAGGAGGCGGGGGATAATTGCGAAAGGAAAAGGGGACCGCTTTGATTTAGATATTTCTGAAGATGAGGAGGTAGGTGGTGAATCTAGAACTAATTGCACAACTTGCTGTTCTGGCATTAGTAGTTGCATCAGGACCACTAGTAATTGCTCTATCAGCAGCCCGTAAGGGAAATTTGTAATTCTGTCGTACCATCTCCGGAAGCAAGAAAATTTCTCATTAAACACTGAATTCCGGAGATGGATATTTGAAACGGGGGGGGGGGGGGGGAGCTCCTTTTTACTAACACTTTTGGCTACAACCCATCCTTAGACAGGAAAGACTTATATATGATACAATCCAATCGTGGCGGGTATGGTTTAGTGGTAAAAGTGTGATTCGCTTCATTTTCGAACCAGGTAGCTGAGGGATCTTTCAAATTGATTTCTCACTCGATCGAAAAGCTTTATTTCTAAGGGAAGTCCACATACTTTCCTACAATGAGTGTCGGTGTAGAAAGCGTTATTCCTGTCATTCCTATATATTCCTACGTTTGCGAAGTCGAACCAGTTGCATATCGGAATAATGAAGCGGAATTTTTCCAGGATCCAGAGGTCCCGGAACAACTAGTGTAGAATCTATGGATAGCAACCCGAAATATTTGTCTCATCGTCACTGAATCTCTGATCCAGTAATGAATCCGAGCCAAATAGTTATGAAAAGATCGATCCTTATTTACCAGGATTATCAAGCATTTCGTGGACAATTCTATAACTCGGTGAAAGAAAAAATATTCTCCTAAGGATTGTCATCTATAGAAATAAGAAACGAAGTAACCGGAAGAGACATCGGCTGACCTTCGATTCGACAAAGTATTTTCACGAGTCGTGGGAGTAATATGCTTTTCCACAGGGATCATCTAGGAAGTGTGTTCCCGTCTCGTCGGATACGGAAGAAACTGACATAGATGCTATGGATCCTTCTCACCAGCAATGTAACCCTGGTCGAGAAGGAGGAGATATCCGCAATGAGTCTTCGGAATGAGATTCCAATGCTTTCCATTTCTCTGTTTACGCAGCGAAGAGTGAAAAAGAATCTCTCTATGCTTGTATCTGGGGATATTCATCTCCCTCAAGCTCCTCCTTCTACTATCCATTCCATAGAGGAGCCGAATGAAGGGAGACCTTCACGTTCGGTTCTGAATTAGAGATGCCATAATGAACTCATTCAGTAGCATCGACTATAACCCCTAGCCTTCCAAGCTACTGATGCGGGTTCGATTCCCGCTACCCGCTCACCAATTGAACCGGTTTAAGTTACCCTTCTCCATCTCCCGATTCCCGCTAATCTAGGCTTGGGTTCTGGCTCCCGCTACGCAGCCATACCTTGAACAAACCGAAGTTATTGTTTTTGTTTGTCCATAGCATAGTTCCTGCCCCCCCCCTCGGGGGGGGGGGCGTCCATCGTCTAATGGATAGGACAGAGGTCTTCTAAACCTCCAATATAGGTTCGAATCCTATTGGACGTAATTCCGTGTATACGACTGATGGGTGTTTGCAAATTGCAAATGGCTTCTGATCCTTTTTCTTTCCTCCCACCCCCTACTCAAGACATATTTTGCGTGTTCTGAAAGTTATTTTTTACTTCTCGCGAAGCAAGAAAAGTTCCGTATATTCTTTAATAGCTTCCTTTGAAAGCATCTCTGCTTGTTCCGTAAACATCTTGGTAGAACGAATAATTTCGACGGATCGGGTTTATTGGTTGTTATATACTCACGTAACTGAACCAGGAATCTCTTCACCTTCTCGACGTCCAATATATCCAAATATCCATTAACTCCGGTATGAATAGTAGCTACTTGTTCTTCTACCGATAGTGGGGATGATTGAGATTGTTTAAGTAACTCACGTAGCCGCTGACCCCTTGCTAGCTGATTTTGAGTAGCTTTATCGAGATCAGAAGCAAATTAGGCAAAAGCTTCTAATTCAGCAAATTGAGCTAATTCCAATTTTGATTTACCAGCTACTTGTTTCATGGCTTTGATCTAAGCGGCGGATCCTACTCTAGATACGGAAATCCCCACATTGATTGCCGGTCGAATTCCAGCATTGAATAGATCCGCTGATAGAAATATCTGTCCATCAGTGATAGAAATGACATTAGTCGGGATGTAGGCTGAGACATCTCCGGCCTGGGTCTCGACGATGGGCAAAGCGGTCATGCTACCTTCACCTAATTGGGTACTTGATTTAGCCGCTCTTTCCAAGAGACGCGAATGTAGATAAAAAACATCTCCTGGATATGCTTCTCGTCCGGGTGGTCTTCTCAGTAGGAGAGACATCTGTCGATGAGCCTGAGCTTGTTTAGAAAGATCATCATAGATAATCAGGGTATGTTGTTTACGATACATGAAGTATTCAGCCGGAGCTGCTCCTGTATAGGGGGCGAGATATTGCAGAGTAGCCGGAGAGTTTGCAGTCTCCGATACCACAATTGTATATTCCATGGCGCCACGATCCTGAGAAGTATTCACTACCTGAGCTACGGAGGAGGCTTTTTGACCAATCGCTACATAAACACATATAACATTTTGACCTTTCTGATTCAAAATTGTATCTGTAGCTACTGCTGTTTTACCCGTCTGTCTGTCTCCAATTATTAACTCTCGCTGGCCGCGTCCTATGGGGATCATAGAGTCAATAGCAATAAGACCCGTTTGTGAGGGTTCATATACGGAACGCCTTGAAATAATCCCCGGAGCAGGGGATTCAATCGGTCTAGATTCAGAAGCTGGAATTTGGCCTCTGCCATCAATGGGTTAAGCTAAAGCATTTGCGACACGACCTGAGAAGGAATCACTAACTGGTACTTGGGCAATCCTTCCCGTTGCTTTTACAGAACCTCCTTCCTGTATGGCCAAACCATCACCCATCGATACAGCCCCGACATTATCAGATTCCGGATTCAGAGCAATTA
>NW_028239657.1:20000-57735 GCF_047967505.1 Dipteris shenzhenensis | reverse complement strand
TAAATTTCAGGATGACTGATCCTCTGAATCCAGTCCATATGATGTCTTTTTCAGGAGCCTGAGGAAGTATATCCCAAGTCCACCAATTGCTCGGTATGAGAGGATTGATGTCGGATCCACGAGGACAGGTAATTGATCTACCTATCCGTAGCAATCTGCGCGAGGGTTTATCTCTGACAGAATATATCATTTCCCGTTATGGTGCTCGCAAAGGAGTGGTGGATACTGCGGTACGAACATCAGATGCTGGATATCTCACACGTAGGCTTGTCGAAGTAGTTCAACATATTGTTGTGCGTGAAAGAGATCGTGGGACTATCAGGGGCATTGCTGTGAATCTTATTGGGGGGGAAGAGGGATCCACACGAACGATACCACAACAGAGACTAGTTGGACGTGTGTTAGCAGGCAATGTATATCTAGATATGAGACGTATTGCTATGCGTAATCAGGATATTGATAATGAACCCGCCAGTAACTCAGTAGTAGCGACTGAACCGATACATGTAAGATCTCCCCCGACACGTAAAAGCATTTTCTGGATTTGTCAATTGTGTTACGGCTGGGGTCTCGCCCACCACGACTTGGTGGAATTGGGAGAAGCTGTAGGTATTATTGCGGGCTAACCAATCGGAGAACCAGGAACCCAATTAACATCAAGAACTTCTCATACTGGTGGAGTATTTACGGGTGATATCGCAGAACATGTATGAATCCCGTTCAATGGAATCATCAATTCCGATGAGAAGTCATTATATCCCACACGTACGCGACACGGACAGCCCGCTTGGATGTGTCAAAATGAATTACCTATCTCTATTAGAAGTTAAAATGATACACACAATCCTGTGATTCCAGCACAAAGTCTACTTGTGATTCAAAATAATCAATATGTTGAATCGAAACGAATCACTGCGGAAGTCTGAGCCAAGGAGTTTCCTCTCAAGGAACGGATTAAGAGAAAGATCTATCCAAATTTAGAGGGGGAAACCTATTGGAATGGGGTCGTGTATCACTCGCCCGAAGATATACATAGTAATATTCATGTCGTGCGCAATAGCGGTCATGTACGGGTCCTTTCAGGAACCTCTAGTGATTCCAATGGGAATTCCTTTTATGAAGATCAAGATAGAATTGATACCAGATCCCATTCCAACGAGAGTAAACGCGAGCTTCGGGAGGTAAATTGGGAGAATATTAGTGTCATTAACTCTGGATGTTATCAGGAATGGATATGGGAGTCCGGAATCAATGTCGATTTTGAATCTATCAAAAGTGAATTGAATTCGTCGAGATTTGTTTCAACTCCTTCCATGGGTCGAGGTGGGGGAACAGAGGTGGTTCCTCTATCACCGGAACAGGAGGGTCGGTACAGGAAATTATCTTACGCAAATTCCGAGTTCCGTATACTCAATAACGTGATTTTGGATCGGAATGAAATTATTGCTATTTGCGAAGACTCGAAGTATCGAACCAACGTTTCGGGAGTTGTAAGATATGGTACTGCAGAAGTAGAACCCATTGATGAAGGAGAATTGGTTTCTGGCAGTGAAACAGCAAGTTCTAGATCGCGGTATAAAGTCACCAAAGGAGGTAACTCTTCCTTGATCCCTGAAGAAGTGTATACTATTTGCGAGCCTTCCTCATCCATTTTGGTGAAGAACAACAGTGTTGTCGAGGAGGGCACACAAATAACTTCTAATATTATTAGTCAGATGGGTGGGTTGGTTCGCATAGAAAAGATACCCAATAGTATCAAAATAAGAATCTTACCCGGATATATCTATTATCCGAAAAAGAAAACTAATATATCTAAACAGGCTGATACTTTGATTCCACCAGGGCATCTGATTCTCGGTGAATTCAAATCTGATAATTGGGTTTATCCCCAACCAGTTGCATCGGCTAGAAGAAGGAAGCCCTCTGTCTCAATAAGAACAGTTGTAGAATACAATGTACCTGGTGATTCTCCAATACGAATGCCTGAAATACCAAAGACAGAGAAAGACTTGGGAATTCAAGTCTTTACCTATATCTTTTACAGAGACGGCGAAGTAGTAGAAATAAGTGACAACACAGATATCCAATTGGTTCAAACTTGTTTAGTGGCTGATTGGCAAGAATCCCCCCCTCCCCCGGAAGGGTCGTATCTGTCTCTCACCAATATTAAGATAAGTGACAGTCTTAGCACCTTCCTCCAGGTTAACCCAATGGGACTTTCCAATCCGTTTTTGTCCCCTGAGACAAGAGCTGGGGAAGCTCCTCCACAACTGGCGCTCGGTGGGAAGCTATCCCCCATCAATTTGAATTCACGCGATGAGAATAAAAATAAAGAATTTGTCGGATATCGAGGTACTATTCATGTAGTACCCCAACAAGGTGCATCCTTCTTAATCCTATCACCATCCAATCTTTTTCGTAACCCCCTGCCCCCCGACCCAGACGGAGGGGTATATGGAAGGGGGGGTGCATATTCCGATAATTCTGGATCGGGGGGTATGACTGTCTTTCGTAACAACATAGATTCAAAAGATCCCCACTCGGATTCTGATGCTGGATCTATTTGGAGAGGTACCGCAGGACCAAAAGGAGTATTGACAGATTTTGGAGAATTTTATCCTACTACTGGTGGAAGGGGAAACAAAAAGTTGGGCCTTTTAGGTGATTCACAAAATAGCCCCTACTCTTTGTTGTTTTCCTACTCCGTATCAAGCAACAAAGTCTCTTTTGCCGAGGATCCCTTTGTCGATGAGTCAACAGATGCATCGGGACGTAGGTATTGGTATTCAATAGATGAAAATGAATCGATATTTGAATACTCCCCAGATTTATTGGTGGGAGGATGCTTCCCCAGATTGATCTTCCCCCCATCATATTTCCCCGGAGCAAGAATTCTGCCTATTAATCTCGGACTTCTGGTCAGTGAAAACGCATGCATTTACGGGGGTGATATCTGCCTCCAATCCGGCCAAATCATAGCTATTCACCGAGAATACTCACCAATCAGAACAGCCAAGCCTCTCCTAGCAACTGAGGGGGCGACTATTCATAAGAATTACGGAGATATCATTGGGAAGGGGGATACATTAATAACATTACTACACGATAGATCGAGGTCTGGGGATATTATTCAGGGTTTTCCAAAGGTTGAGCAGTTGTTGGAATCTCGTTCCACCGCTTTTACCTTAGCAAGAATCGAAGATATTTCTGATAGATGGAGGAGAACTATTACAAGATTAGTTGGTAATCCTTGGAGTCATTTCACGAGTGCCGGAATAGGTATGGAAGATTGTCAACTGGTTCCGATTGATCAAATTCAAAAGGTTCATGGATCCCAGGGGGTGTAAATATCCGATAGGCATATAGAAATCATCATTTGACAACTGACATCGAAAGTAGTAACGTTGGAAGATGGAATAACTAATGTTTTCTTACCCGGAGAGCTTATTGAATCATCATAAGCGTAACGAATGAATCGCGTCTTAAAAGAATCGAATTTCTACGAACCTGTTGTATTGGGAATGACAAAAGCATCTCTTAACACTACTAGTTTTATATCAGAGGCGAGTTTTCAAGAAACTACTCGGGTACTGGCTAGAGCCGCTATTCGGGGTCGAATCGATTGGTTGAAGGGACTGAAAGAAAATGTCATCCTTGGTGATCTCGTTCCCATTGGGACCGGCAGTCAGGAGGTTATTCGTCAACTAGATGTAGAGAGAAATACGGAATTTTATTTAGCTATTAGTGATTTTAACATCTTCAGTCGAGAGGCAAGGGATATTCCCCCTCATACTTATTACGGGAGGGAGCCGAGTTCCCACCATAGATTAATGATTCACGAAGGATTGAGACAACCCCTCCCCGGAGTCAATATTGGTGAATGAGATTCAGAATCATTTTGCGACGTAGCATCTCGGGTATGTCTCACTCAATAATCCCGACCAGTGAATCGTAATAATTACGTAACTTCCATAAAAATCAAATCAATCTGCGGCTTTTCGTAGTTCTTTTTTGGGGGGGTAAAATGCAACAGAAAAATTGGAATATCGATCCAGAAGGGATGATGGAGGCGGGGGTCCATTTCGGTCATCAAACCCAAAAGTGGAATCCCAAGATGTCACCTTATATATTTACGGAACGGAAAGGTGTTCACATTCCCGATCTAACTCAGACTGCTCGTCTCCTATCCGAAGCCTGTGATTCGGTATCCAATGCAGCGACGGAGGGAAAAGAATTCTCAATAGTAGGTACAAAATACCAAGTAGCTGATCTAATTGCATCGGCTGCGACGAAATCTCGATGTCACTACGTGAATGAAAAGTGGCTCGGTGGCATGTTAACGAATTGGTCCACTACAGAAACACGTCTTCAGAGATTTCAATATTTGCAGAATGAAGAAGATACGGGGGGGTTCGATCGACTCCCGAAAAAAGAGGCATCGATTCCGAAAAAACAATTACTTCGATTGAAGAAGTATCTAGGTGGAATTCAATATATGTCAAATTTACCCGATATTGCGATAATTACTGATCAACACGAATAATCCACTGCTATTAGAGAACGTATCACTTCAGGTATTCCTACAATCTGTGTCGTCGATACAGATTGCGATCCAGATCTCACAGATATTCCGATTCCAAGTAATGATGATGCGCGGTCCTCCATTCGACGGGTACTGGATAAATCAACACTGGCTATTTCTGAGGGTCGTTCGAACTCAAAGATATTGAACTTAATAGATAGTGAAATCAGTAACTATCCCAACTATTCGTGGTAGAATGAAACAGAGACTTACCCCAGAGACAGCAATATGCTGTGACTCTATTATGGGGACAACCCTGGGATTATGTAGTGATTAGGAATCCACTTGATTGTTCTGTGCAAATCATTCTTCCCCACGTTGATTCCTGATAAGGAGGTAATACGAATTCCGAACAATTGTCCATTCATGGGATTGATAATCTATATCAAGTATCGGGCGTGGAAGTGGGTCAACATCTCTATTGGCAAGTAGGAAATTTCCAAGTTCATGCACAAGTTCTTGTAACTTCCCGGGTAGTAATTGCTATATCATTGGGTTTATCTACCGCAGCTACTCGGGATTTGCAAACCATCCCGACTGGCAGTCAAAATTTCATTGAATATATTCTTGAATCTATTAGGGATCCGACTAGAACTCAGATGGGGGAAGAAGGGTATCGTCCCTGGGTTGCATTCATTGGAACTATGTTTCCATCCATTTCTGTTTCTAACCGGTCAGGTGCTCTGTTTCCTCGGCGAGTTATCCAATCACCTCATGGAGAGTTGGCTGCACCTACGAATGATATCAATACAACTGTTGCATTAGCTTTGCCTACATCAGTGGCATATTTCCACGCGGGTCTAAACAAGAGAGGTCTTAGTTACTTCGGTAAATACATCCAACCCACTCCAGTACTGCTACCTATTAATATTCCAGAAGATTTCACTAAACCTTCACCACCTAGTTTCCGACTCTTCGGAAATATATTAGCTGATGAGTTGGTAGTAGCTGTCCTCGTCTCTCTAGTACCCCTAATTGTTCCCGTACCTATGATGCTTCCAGGATCATTCACAAGTGCCATTCAAGCTTTGATTCTTGCGACTCCAGCTGCAGCTTATATAGGGGAATCCATGGAGGGTCATCATTAACCGAGTTTCGATTCCGACGAATCATCGGATTAGGATCGTGGTATTCGACAGGTACTCGGGCCACCTCTTGGAGTAGCAAAAACTGTTTCTGTGGTATAATAATATGATACCCCCCTCCTATTAGAGGGGGGGGGGGAAATCCTACTACTCCCATTTCCATTCAAAGGGATGGGGATGGAAATGACAATAGTGATTCCCACCATTCGACTCGAGCATTCCCTCCAGTCTGCAGGGGGGGACGAATCACAAGATGTTCCGCAATTCGTGGGAATCTTTGTCACCTCGGGAACCAATGATACCGATACTTACTAGTATCTCCTATCGTGTTACAACAAGGAGTTGAATCTCATCCGGGCCGTGGCTGGAATTCCTCATCATGAAGTACTATATTTTCATCCAATTGCTGCATTACGGGTAACGAGTGAGATTGGTGGATTCTCGTCGGGGGAATGGCTTTATTTCTCGCCCACCGGTATTGCTATTTCAATGCTTCGAATAGAAACAAGTGAATCGGAAGGAACATTTCAACCCATCAGCGGCTCTGAGTGAATTTTCACAGAATTATTCCAGTAGGCATTGATCTTTGCTAAGTCGGAATTGGTTGAATTAAATAAAAAAGAGGAGATTAATACGAACCCCTTGATTCCTGCTGCTTCTGTTATTGCTGCCGGATTAGCTGTAGGCCTCGCTTCTATTGGTCCCGGTGTTGGTCAAGGCACTGCCGCGGGTCAAGCAGTAGAAGGTATTGCGAGACAACCAGAGGCAGAGGGTAAAATTCGAGGCACTTCATTGTCAAGTTTAGCCTTCACGGAAGCTTTAACAATCTATGGACCAGTTGTAGCCCTAGCACCGTTATCTGCAAATCCTTTCGTTCGATCCACCCACAGTGAGGGGTACTTGGGGAGCCCTGTACCCCCTCCCCAATCGGACCCTTTCCAAATCGATTATCTGATTGGGAGATTATCTTATTCAGGGGGGGGGGTCTGACAGAAAATCCTCGATCAATCTATTTTATCGATTCCTTCTCGCGACTCTCCAAGTTATTTTGTGAATCCCCCCCCCCACATCAGTATGGAATGAACCAGTTGATTGCTCCGTTCCATTCCCACGTCAGTTCTATTTTTTATCTAGTGTGTAGGTATTCCCTCCGAATCCATGATTCTATTCCAGGTCAGATTGAAGGAATTATGTAGGATTTAGATAATCCCTTGGGAGGGGGAGGGAGCATGAGAAGTATAAGTGACATCGCCGTCTCTACGAGTCATTGGACTCCTGCCGCGGGTTTTGGTTCGAATACCAATATCTTGGAGACAAATCCGATTAATCTGATTCTAGTTTCGGGTGTACTATTTTATTTTGGAAAGGGAGTGTGTGCGAGTCGCATATCTGAATGAGATAACTGGATTCCTCCGGTTGCATTTGGAACAGGAGTAGATGCAAAATCCCGACGAATTACTTGCAAATGAGTGACATCATGTAAGAACCAGAGCATTTCGTGAAATCGGTAGAAACTTTATTGCTTTCACCGACTGATAGGGGAATATCATCAATACGGCTAAAGCTGAATCGCTTGAAGTCTAAGCAAGAATTCGGGTCCTCTTCCCCCTGCTGTGCAAAGATTCCAAAGCATGGTCGGAGATTTCTTCGATATACAACACTCATATCGGGAATAGCCCCACCTCTCTCATTTCTCGCGGGGGGAGGTAAAATCTACCGGTAGGAACCAAATTTTGTTCAATCTGCTGAATAGACAACCCATCTGGAATGAATATTATTCAGAGGAAACGACTTCGCTGGTAGGAGGAGTATCGTCCAGAAGAGCCCTCGATGATTTTCAAGTTTCAGCAATTTGATTTCCACCTGTGGACTACATTCATAGGGATGGCAGGTCCGTGAAGATATTGGATTTTCTTATCCTATCGAGAGGTACGGGCGGGAAAGCCGAATGAATCGAAAGATCCATGTTCGGTTTGGGAAGGGACCACAGATCTCTGGGAACCGGAGATATATAATCTACTTTCATTGACCAATCTACTGGAGAATTGTAAGGGAACAATCTTGAGTACTATTCGTGACGCGGAGGAACGTTATAAAGAGGCTACCGAAAAACTCAAGCAGGCTCGGACTCGTTTGCAACAAGCAAAAGTGAAAGCGGATGAGATCCGCGTGAATGGACTCACGCAAATGGAGGGGGAGAAGCGGGATCTCGTTGATGCGGCTGATGAAGATCCAAAAAGATTGGAGGATAGTAAAAATTATACTATTCGTTTTGAAAAACAACGGGCAATTGAACAGGTTCGCCAGCAAGTCTCTCGCCTTGCCTCAGAAAGAGCTCCGGAGAGTCCGAATAGTCGTTTAGATGGCGAATTGCATTTGCGCATGATTGATTATCACATTGGCCTATTCCGGGCCATGGAAAACGCAGCTGATTAGCTTCCGTATTAGCTTCCGTAGGTCCCATTTCTCAAGAAGATAGTAAATAGATGCTAATGGTAATAAATATTCGACCCGGCGAAATTAGCAGTATTATTCGCAAACAAATTGAGGGATATGTTCCAGAAGTAGAGGTTGTCAATACCGGCACCGTACTCCAAGTCGGAGATGGGATCGCTCGCATTCATGGTCTTAACGAAGTAATGGCTGGTGAATTGGCAGAATCTGAAGACGGTACAGTAGGAATTGCTCTGAATCCGGAATCTGATAATGTCGGGGCTGTATCGATGGGTGATGGTTTGGCCATACAGGAAGGAGGTTCTGTAAAAGCAACGGGAAGGATTGCCCAAGTACCAGTTAGTGATTCCTTCTCAGGTCGTGTCGCAAATGCTTTAGCTTAACCCATTGATGGCAGAGGCCAAATTCCAGCTTCTGAATCTAGACCGATTGAATCCCCTGCTCCGGGGATTATTTCAAGGCGTTCCGTATATGAACCCTCACAAACGGGTCTTATTGCTATTGACTCTATGATCCCCATAGGACGCGGCCAGCGAGAGTTAATAATTGGAGACAGACAGACGGGTAAAACAGCAGTAGCTACAGATACAATTTTGAATCAGAAAGGTCAAAATGTTATATGTGTTTATGTAGCGATTGGTCAAAAAGCCTCCTCCGTAGCTCAGGTAGTGAATACTTCTCAGGATCGTGGCGCCATGGAATATACAATTGTGGTATCGGAGACTGCAAACTCTCCGGCTACTCTGCAATATCTCGCCCCCTATACAGGAGCAGCTCCGGCTGAATACTTCATGTATCGTAAACAACATACCCTGATTATCTATGATGATCTTTCTAAACAAGCTCAGGCTCATCGACAGATGTCTCTCCTACTGAGAAGACCACCCGGACGAGAAGCATATCCAGGAGATGTTTTTTATCTACATTCGCGTCTCTTGGAAAGAGCGGCTAAATCAAGTACCCAATTAGGTGAAGGTAGCATGACCGCTTTGCCCATCGTCGAGACCCAGGCCGGAGATGTCTCAGCCTACATCCCGACTAATGTCATTTCTATCACTGATGGACAGATATTTCTATCAGCGGATCTATTCAATGCTGGAATTCGACCGGCAATCAATGTGGGGATTTCCGTATCTAGAGTAGGATCCGCCGCTTAGATCAAAGCCATGAAACAAGTAGCTGGTAAATCAAAATTGGAATTAGCTCAATTTGCTGAATTAGAAGCTTTTGCCTAATTTGCTTCTGATCTCGATAAAGCTACTCAAAATCAGCTAGCAAGGGGTCAGCGGCTACGTGAGTTACTTAAACAATCTCAATCATCCCCACTATCGGTAGAAGAACAAGTAGCTACTATTCATACCGGAGTTAATGGATATTTGGATATATTGGACGTCGAGAAGGTGAAGAGATTCCTGGTTCAGTTACGTGAGTATATAACAACCAATAAACCCGGATCCGTCGAAATTATTCGTTCTACCAAGATGTTTACGGAACAAGCAGAGATGCTTTCAAAGGAAGCTATTAAAGAATATACGGAACTTTTCTTGCTTCGCGAGAAGTAAAAAATAACTTTCAGAACACGCAAAATATGTCTTGAGTAGGGGGTGGGAGGAAAGAAAAAGGATCAGAAGCCATTTGCAATTTGCAAACACCCATCAGTCGTATACACGGAATTACGTCCAATAGGATTCGAACCTATATTGGAGGTTTAGAAGACCTCTGTCCTATCCATTAGACGATGGACGCCCCCCCCCCCCGAGGGGGGGGGCAGGAACTATGCTATGGACAAACAAAAACAATAACTTCGGTTTGTTCAAGGTATGGCTGCGTAGCGGGAGCCAGAACCCAAGCCTAGATTAGCGGGAATCGGGAGATGGAGAAGGGTAACTTAAACCGGTTCAATTGGTGAGCGGGTAGCGGGAATCGAACCCGCATCAGTAGCTTGGAAGGCTAGGGGTTATAGTCGATGCTACTGAATGAGTTCATTATGGCATCTCTAATTCAGAACCGAACGTGAAGGTCTCCCTTCATTCGGCTCCTCTATGGAATGGATAGTAGAAGGAGGAGCTTGAGGGAGATGAATATCCCCAGATACAAGCATAGAGAGATTCTTTTTCACTCTTCGCTGCGTAAACAGAGAAATGGAAAGCATTGGAATCTCATTCCGAAGACTCATTGCGGATATCTCCTCCTTCTCGACCAGGGTTACATTGCTGGTGAGAAGGATCCATAGCATCTATGTCAGTTTCTTCCGTATCCGACGAGACGGGAACACACTTCCTAGATGATCCCTGTGGAAAAGCATATTACTCCCACGACTCGTGAAAATACTTTGTCGAATCGAAGGTCAGCCGATGTCTCTTCCGGTTACTTCGTTTCTTATTTCTATAGATGACAATCCTTAGGAGAATATTTTTTCTTTCACCGAGTTATAGAATTGTCCACGAAATGCTTGATAATCCTGGTAAATAAGGATCGATCTTTTCATAACTATTTGGCTCGGATTCATTACTGGATCAGAGATTCAGTGACGATGAGACAAATATTTCGGGTTGCTATCCATAGATTCTACACTAGTTGTTCCGGGACCTCTGGATCCTGGAAAAATTCCGCTTCATTATTCCGATATGCAACTGGTTCGACTTCGCAAACGTAGGAATATATAGGAATGACAGGAATAACGCTTTCTACACCGACACTCATTGTAGGAAAGTATGTGGACTTCCCTTAGAAATAAAGCTTTTCGATCGAGTGAGAAATCAATTTGAAAGATCCCTCAGCTACCTGGTTCGAAAATGAAGCGAATCACACTTTTACCACTAAACCATACCCGCCACGATTGGATTGTATCATATATAAGTCTTTCCTGTCTAAGGATGGGTTGTAGCCAAAAGTGTTAGTAAAAAGGAGCTCCCCCCCCCCCCCCCGTTTCAAATATCCATCTCCGGAATTCAGTGTTTAATGAGAAATTTTCTTGCTTCCGGAGATGGTACGACAGAATTACAAATTTCCCTTACGGGCTGCTGATAGAGCAATTACTAGTGGTCCTGATGCAACTACTAATGCCAGAACAGCAAGTTGTGCAATTAGTTCTAGATTCACCACCTACCTCCTCATCTTCAGAAATATCTAAATCAAAGCGGTCCCCTTTTCCTTTCGCAATTATCCCCCGCCTCCTCCCACTACTTCAATAGACACTCCCGGAATGGTGTATCTGAAATACAGGAGATGTTTTTGTGTGGCCATGACAAATTGAAATTGGTACAATTAAATGAGAGATGGTGATTCACGTAAACGAGGAAATCTCGCATTTCATTCCTCGTTTCTCGAAATGTATAAAGAATCGGGAGATAAGTAATGACATCAATCCCGGATGGGCAGATGATTCTGGCCCTTATTAGTGCCTCTCTAACAAGTATCTTAGCCGTAAGATTGGGTCTCGCATTGTATCGGTAACTGGTTCGTCACCGCATAGATAGGCAGCCTGGCTGATCGCGGCTAGGCTGGGAGATTCCAATCCCGGCTGAATGAAAGTGATTCATTCAAGAATCTGATTCTCGGAGGAGAATCGGGGGGGGGGGGGGGGAAGGAGAAAATGATGCTTCCTATTCGGGATTGAACTTCGCCTTGTAACAGATTTCTCAGACACGCCGTCTCCTATACTTCCATTGAAGTATGGACTTCCGTCCCAGCCTCGTGGTAAAGTCCAAAGGATTCCACCGCATGGAGAGATGGCCGAGAGGTCTAAAGCGTCGGATTGCTAATCCGTTGTACAATACATTTGTACCGAGGGTTCGAATCCCTCTCTCTCCCCCAATAATTAACTGATCCGTTGGACAAGGCAATTCCGACGAATTGCATATCGGACTTCATTTATTCTTTGCGCCCGGGGTTACGCCCAGGGTCGTTTGATGGGAATCCAAAAACGAAGAGAGAAACAGAAGAGATAACTACTGTATAAACGAATAGCTTAAGAGTAAGCATGACCTAGTCCCCCTGATCGTAACTAGAAGTGAAACGGAACGGAACACATTTTTCATATTTATACCATACGTTTCTTCTTCGATTCAAAGAAGGAATAGGAAGAATCAGGAATCTGCTGAGGTGAATAACATATATCCGACTCGAACGTCTTCTCCTCCGGGATATCCTTTTTCTTTTGAATGAATCGATTTGAGTCCGAGTCGTTGCAAGTAAATTGGCGCATTAGGTACTACGAAATGCTCAATTGGATTCATCGCAGTGTAAGAAGGAGGGATGGACTTCCCCCAATCCCAACTGCGATATTTATTAGTATAGCCGGGAGGGGTCAGTTTCCCCTCCCGGCGAGTCAGCTGGTGGCGGGGGTGCAAAGGTATGGGGGAATAAGAGCGAGATCCCACTCCTTCAATGACATCTCACTAATCTCTCTCCGTTTTCCTAATTTTTTTCGTTTTATGAACATTATCAATCTTACCAATAGTTAAAACTAACCATAATACAGAAGGTGGGCGACTCGATTCCATTAGTCAAAGTGAAGGTGGGGAAGGAAGGGAGTGAGTGACCCCGCCTCACGATAGGAATTGGGGATTCTATTCCGAAGCAGCAATCTGGTTGGAATGGATCTCGAATCTGAATCCCATAATATATCAGTTTTCAACCCCCCACCTACTTTGGGGTTTATCATTCCGCTGGGGGGGGGCCGGATCCCCAATCCCGAGTGGTTTACTACCGGAAACTCACCGAAGCCTGCCATACGAAAGCTAGAAGTAGGAAAAACGCTGGTATAACTGGCATTACATCCACAATCGGATCAGAAATAGCATAAGCTTCAGGTAACCTAGCAAGAGAAGCGTCACTCAGGTGTAAGGGATTCCCCGTATCAGTGTTAAACGGAACTATCATTTTCATCCTCCAATGGCGGAAATTTTCACCCCGGTACGGTGCGGGGACAATTACCAATCAGTCGACCCATTGAGTACATACTGTTACGGATACTTCCATCCGAATAGAGGGGGGTAGATATTTGCGGCGTCATAAATATCTACAGCATTTCGACGGAATCAATGATTGAATGGTTGGTGAAACAAATCCCTTCACACCAAGTTTCACGGGAATTTATTATCTTTTGATTCCTAGTTACCATCTTTCAATTCCTGCCGGAGTCGTATCTGCACAACCCATTCAGGAAGGGGGGTTGACATGAGAGTCGAAGTATGGGATATTCATTATATCAAATATGTATGGGGCGTGGCCAAGTGGTAAGGCAGCGGGTTTTGGTCCCGTCATTCGGAGGTTCGAATCCTTCCGTCCCAGATCTTGATGCATAAGTAGATACACCCCATCTCCTTTTCTGTGATCTTTTTTTTTTCCTTCTTTTGTGGGAGAGTCAGGAACGTTCTAAATTGGGACGGACTACTCCGAGTCCCTCCTCCCACCTATTGATGGATCGTCCAGTTCATGTTACGACGGTGAGCCGGATATAGCAATAGATCCCGGGGCGAAAAACAATATTAAGAATAATTCATGAAATTAGCCTATTGGATGTATGCCGGACCCGCTCATATCGGTACTCTACGAGTAGCCAGTTCCTTTAAGAATGTACATGCCATAATGCATGCTCCTCTGGGAGATGACCATTTCAATGTAATGTGATCTACGTCGGAGAGGGAGAGGGATTTCACCCCAGTAACTGCTAGTATAGTGGACCGTCACGTATCAGCACGTGGATCTCAGGAAAGGGTTATTAATAATATAAATCGAAAAGATGAGGAATAATGTCCCGATCCAATTGTCTTGACGCCTACATGTACCTCTAGTATCTCACAAGAAGATTCGCAGAATTTCGTGGATCGAGCTTCTATCTATTCTACGTCTGATGTAATTCCCGCAGATGTCAATTACTATAGAGTCAATGAGCTTCAAGCAGCAGATAGGACTTCAGAGCAAATAATTCGCTATTATTTGGATAAAGCTCGTAGACGGGGTACATTGGATCGGTCTCTGACAGACGCGCCCTCAGCAAATATTATTGGAATATCCACTCTGGGTTTTCATAACCAACATGATTGTCGCGAATTGAGACGTCTACTGCAAGATTTAGGAATCTTAGTCAACCAAATAATTCCAGAAGGAGGATCTTTGAGGGATTTGGAGGATTTACCAAAAGCTCGGTTTAATATAGTTCCTCATCGCGAAGTGGGTCTAATGACAGCAATCTTTCCGGAGAAGGAATTTGGGATGCCTTACATATCAACCACTCCGATGGGAATCTCAGATACAGCCGAATTCATTGGACAGATGGAGAAGTATATAAATGCGTGGGCTTCCGCCTTGCCGAAAGAGAGAGTCAATTATGAGTCGTATATTGAAAATCAAACCAAATTTGTTTCTCAGGCGGCTTGGTTTCCAAGATCCATCGATTGTCAGAATCCGACTGGAAAAAAAGCAGTAGTATCTGGTGATGCCACCCACGCAGCTTCGATTACTAGAATACTCACTAGAGAAATGGGAATTCGTGTTATTTGTTCGGGTACTTATTGCAAACACGACGCGAAGTGGTTTAATGAGCAGGTTCAGGGCTTACGTGATGAGATATTAATTATGGAGGATCATACCAAAGTTGGAGATACGATAGCTTGTATTGAACCTCCTGCGATCTTTGGAACCCAGATGGAACGCCATATCGGTAAACGTCTCAATATTCCATGCGGGGTTATTTCTTCACCCGTCCATATCCAGAATTTTCCGCTAGGATACCGACCTTTCCTAGGTTACGAAGGAACTAATCAGATAGCCGATCCAATCCATAATTCATCCAATCTAGGTATGGAAGATCACCCACTAGACGCTTTTGGCGGACACGATACTAAAGAAGTGGTTACCAAATCATTATCTACAGATAGAATTCTGAATTGGACCCCCGAGAGTCAATTGGAGTTAAGCAAAATTCCTGGTTTCGTGAGGGGTAAAACTAAGAAGAATACGGAAACTTCCGCGGAACAAAATAACATTACGGAAATTACGGTTGAGGTGACGTATGCGGCTAAAGAAAAACTGAATGCTTAACATAGAATAAATTCCGAATGTTACTGATTCGGGGTTGTTGGGACAGCTCTTCCCGACGGGCAGCCGCAGGTAGTATCAGTAGATCTTATTGAAATTGTTGTGGTGGTAACAATCTCCCGGTAAGAAAATAACATTTGAACTCTGGATATTACGGTAAAACCTCGTCTAAAACGATATGGTGGAAAGCGACGTGTGGCTCGAAATCGAGATCGTTTATGCGGAGTTTTGCAGCCGCCATTTCCGGATCCAAGGGAAATGTTTCCGTTTCAACGTTTCTTGAAATTCGCCATCTAACGAAACTTGAATGATTATGTCGTATTCCTGGCCCCAAGTCTATCCGATCGGGGATAATATCTATGGTTACTCCACGGAATGAAGCTACCGAGCTCCGTCAGTCCGCATTTACAGAAGGAGCAACTGTCTTCGTCGATAAATACTCCCATTGAATATTCATAATTCAATCCCATCCGTATGGAGTCAATTTCCTTGAGATGCAAATATTCCATTATTTGATTTTGATTGAGTGTGAGGATTTCCATGACGCGTCCAAAATCACAAATCAGTTGCTGAATGTGATTCTTCACAATGGGTCGATCAGAACGAGTTCCGTCGCTACCACTTCTCGATTCGAAAGACCCTCGGAGTGAGGCTTAAACCTACGGATTTTCGGAATTGATCTACGAACGGGAGAATATCGAATACGCACAGTTGAAGCCCTCGGTAGAGAGATCCCTCTCATACTTCCATGGTGGGGGCTCGAACGGAGTCATAATCGGTAAGAGATAACTCGAAAAGTGGATGGGGATGCGTGTCTGTCTCCCCTAAAACTTGCGTGAGTTAGGAGTATTTTCTCTATAATTGAAAAGAAAGGAATGGAATGGAGAGGTATATAGCTGGTGTTCCTCCATACCCTCGGAGTCATGGCTTGAGCAGTATGAAGTTGAAATTTCACGTACGGTTCTATAGGGGGAAGGGGATTCGTTTCTCCGTACCTATCCGACTAAACTACTTACCGAATAACTGCAATTGATGTCCAATCCCGGCGAGAGGGAAAGTCTATTCAGGAAGTTGGATTTCATGATCCACGAAAGGAACAAACTCAATTAGATGTTTCTGCTATCATTTATTTCCCGGGAAGAGGAGCTCAAACAACAGAAACTGTTCGTGATATATTGAGGCGAGCAAAGGTCTTTAAACAGGTTGAAATTGATTCTTAGGAGAATTCAACGAGCTCAGTCCATATTTTTTTTGGCAAATGTTTCTATACTATCCCCTCCTCTTCCTCGCATTCTACATATATGCAGTATTTGTCATACCCATGAAAAGTAGTATTTCGAGGAATAGGTACTGGCTATCTGTCAAATCTTTCCTCGAAAGAAGTGATGTTAGATACTTCTTGACAGGTAAAAAGAGGAAGAGGAAGTAAAAGTCCCAGTCGGTGGTGAAAAGGGTGAAGATGATTCACGAGGAATTAATAGGGATCCCGACTCCATCCTGGATTCGTAGATCCCGTATAACTCCTCGTGATCACTCACGGGAATAAGCCACTGCTTATCCCAGTCTTAAGCGTCGAGAAAGTAATATCCCATCCCAGCCTGAGATTTATCTATTCCAACGAAACAATCTAGTCGATATTGAAAATACCATACTCATCCCCCCTGTTAGTTTATTCCTCCCCACATCCATTCCTCCTAGTCCGATTATGCTTACAATTATCCGAAGGTCGATCGATACCACTTCCTCCATTCTGGGGGTTTACTACCCGACAAAGTTGCCAAGGCGGAGCTGCTGAGTTGATGACAATGGGGTGGAGCTGCTGAGTTGATGACAATGGGGTGGAGCTTCGAGTTAAGCGACAAGCATGAAGAGCCTGAATCAGAAGATGGAACCGTCAATAGAGATTTCTATCCGGAAAATTGATATCCCGAGTCCCATTTACCCACCCAATCCCTCCCTTTTATCAACTGATTGGTGCTTAAAAGCTAATCAGTAGACAATTAAGAGATAATCTCGAGATGGGCTTGTTTGTCTAAAAAGGGGGTCACTATCTAACAAATATTCTAATAATTCGTGTGGGGATGAGCGGGAATCGCCCAACTGGGGAGTGTTTTCCCCCGGCTG
Organism: Dipteris shenzhenensis; assembly: GCF_047967505.1. Classification (NCBI taxonomy): domain Eukaryota; kingdom Viridiplantae; phylum Streptophyta; class Polypodiopsida; order Gleicheniales; family Dipteridaceae; genus Dipteris; species Dipteris shenzhenensis. The sequence goes on along the minus strand of NW_028239657.1, from coordinate 40,446 downwards.
AATCATTTGAGTCTGCTGAGTCAAGAGCACAATAAACTCCTAAAATGGTTTTAAATCACTCTCCCTTAGAGAAGAATCTGAGGGTCTTGCATGTGAATCTCATCCAGAAAGAGTGATTCGTGGGATATGGGGATAATTACCGACACGACGAATCTCTCCGACGGGTTGCGTCACCACGGGAGATCCAGATATCTGGGAGGTTACTTCTATGAGAGCTGCACGCAAAGTCCCGGCCGGATTGGGCGAGTTACGGGAAAGAAAAGGAATGGATTCAAATTGGGAATGCTTCTTACACACCCTCCTCTTCCAAGACGATCTCCATTCAGTGGCCCGTAACCCTTACTTAAAGGGATCAATTACTGATTCGGTAGGATGTTCCAGAAGGGGATATAGTATGATATCTGCGAGACGATTAATCAATGGAACACGTAAACAGGATTTTTCGGAGATTCCTCTTTCAAAATTTGATCAAAATTGATTTGGTGATTCCGAAACGGATCCATATTTTGATGCACTTTCAGAAGGAATATGCCTAGTATCGGAAATTGCTTTCTCGTCGCAGGTGGAGGAACCCCTATCTATGAAAGGGGTTGGTGAATGGAAGAATTCCCGATCCGTCTATTCGATATCTCCATTCGTGGAAGACAGATTCCCACATTCCGATTGTGTTTCGGATATGAAGTTACCCCATAGTTTCCATCCAGAGGCTTCAATTCGAATCTTTCGTCGACAAGTCGAGGATGCTCCGTTTCCACATCCGCCGAGACTAACCCTTCGGGGTTGTAAAGAGTTGTCAACAGATTTTCCCCGGGAGGGGAAAAATGGTTTAGCTACCTTACTATGGAATCCCTACACTTACGAGATCGAATCGTTATTAATGCCTTCGCGGAAACATTTTTCCGGATTACAATCAGAGTCTTCTACATCTACATCCGATCGGAGAAATATTATTTGGAAGCAAATTGGTGCCGCTGGATTCAACTCAGAAGCATTGAAAGAGGATTCTTATCCCACCAAGAGTTCATGTATCCATTACGGAAGATATGAAAATTATTCTATCTTAGCTTTCGGGGGAACCCAATATCCAGCTAAAAGATGGATCTATTACATTTTGACACCCAGCTAATTTTATTTCCGTTGTTGGCTTCACCCTCACCGAATGCGTACCGGAAGATTATCCAGGAGTCGCGTCCCATTCCCGGGCTATATCTTGGGTATCCAATTAAAAATTGAAGAAATTCGAGTCGTAGGCGTAGATGAATCGTATATCACCACGTCTACCATTAGGGAATCCCTTTTTGGAACCCCAACCATGCTCCTAATTGAATCGATGGCAAGAGGTAATTTCTGCGATGGCTCCGGACGTCTAGTTAGTAAATTGGCTCGGACTACTTGGACAGATGATGAGATCTCAGAGAGATTCCTCCGGTTGTGGAAAATCATTTCTCTCTACTACGGCGGGTCGAAGAATAGAGGTGGGTTAAATAGATTGAGACACATATTACGACTCCCATGCGACAAAACTTCGGCATGTAAGCACAAGAGTACAATGCGTCTGATCCGACGTAAGTCTGATTCAAGAATATTCTTAGGGACTCCTCGGGGGAACTGCAAAATGACTCCTCATTTTCAGTCTAGGAGCATCTCAAATAGTCGGAGGTTTTGGCATCTGGAGATAACCCAGCCCGTTTCGGTACCACATGGTGTATAATAAATATGAGTGGGGGGGGGAGGGGGGTTATTTTTAGCCCCCCCCCCCTCTACCTTCCATCCATTTTATACAGCCATTAGCTATCTGTTAGGCAGAAATACCAGGCTGTCACAGCTTCCAAAAATACATAAGAATATAAATAATTTGTTGGTTTCTTAACGAAGTGTTAGATATAAAAATAAAATACGGGACTGGAGTCACTCCATTTCTGAATATTACCCCGATTCGTACTACGAAAATTATCGATCCTTTCCCTTTCTATGGTAATTCACTACTTCTTCCGGAATATAGTTTAATCACTGGCTTAGTCGTAATCGTCATTGTCGACTTGGTATCCGAAGGGAAAGACACACTCCTGCTTCACGGAATCGCGTTAACTTCCTTGGTGACTAGCATGGTATTCCTGTCGCGTCAGTGGGAAACAGAATCTCTCTCGATTGCCTACGGAACTCTTCGAATCGACACTTTCAGCAATATCTTCAGATTACTTCTCCTGATCTGCTCATTACTATCTGTCTCACTATCGGTTGGTTACATCCGATGCACAAAAACAGCTTTGACGGAATTTTCACTATTCACATCAACTGCGGGTCCGGGGGGAATGTCTTCATGCCGCGCGAATGATTCGGTAACTATTTTTGTATCTCCGGAACGTCTAGGCCTATCCTCCTACCTTCCATCCGGATACATGAAGAGGGATATAAGATCCAACGAAGCGACTACGAAGTTTCTACTAATGGGTGGGGCAAGTTCGTCTATCCTAATCCATGGCTTCTCTTTATTATATGGATTATTCGGTGGAGAGACTCAACTCTACAAGATAGTCAATGGACTCGTATCCAACCAGATGTATGATTCCCCGGCGATCCATACCTCTATCACGTTTATCATCGTGGGAATGGGTTTCAAACTGTCGTTGGTTCCGTTTCACCAATGGACTCCCGATGTATATGAAGGAGTGCGATTCGCTCGGAGGGGAATCAATTCGTTGCAAATAATCTTATGCAAATTGATTGATTCCTCCGTAATACCCTACGGGCATGTGAAGAAGATACAAACTTCTTTTCGTTATCCCCATCAACGACCAACTCTTACCGCAATTCCACGAATTTGTTACTCGTATTGGACTCACGAGAATTATCCCTTATTTTGTGTAGCGGGTAAAGCAGAGTGGGGGAGAAATGCAATTCAATAGGTACCCCCTCCTATCTCCTATTTGTATTTCTCGAAGTTGGTTCGTTATGGGTAGGTTTCTCAAAGAATAATTAAATGAATTTTGTGATGGAATTGATATTTACCCCGTGTAATAGCCTCCCCTTGGAACACAAATTTGATTGGTTTTGATCCTTCAGAAACCACGGATACAGTGGAGGCATCCGTCAACAGAGAAATTCGCCCCAAGACGGTGCCGCCATGCCTGCTAGGGACGAAGAAAATCACATTCCTCCCCAATACCTTTCCTCACTCCAGATGTGGGGGCGAAACGATTGTAAGATGGAGACTCTTTTAAAAAGGAATCACTGATAGGGGATTTCCCGAGAAGCTACCAATTATTACTCATATTGAATTACCGAGGAAGAAGTGGATTTGATACACACACGGGGAAGGTTCTGGGAGCTTAGAAATCTCTTACGAACTAGGAGCCGTGTGAAGTGAGAATTTCATGCACGGTTCTGAATGAGCGGGAAGATCGAGGATCTCCTCTCCGACTCTAACTCTCCTACACCAGTCGTTGCTTCTTTTTCTGCTACTTCCAAAGTAGCAGCTCTAGCTTTATCTACACGACTCCTCGGTATTACTTTCTCATACCTATCCAGTGAATGGCATCTCGCTTTGGGAATATTAGCTACCCTTAGCATGGTATTGGGGAATCTAATTGCTGTTACTCAGACAAGCATGAAACGTATGCTAGCATATTCCTCCATAAGCCAAATCGGATATATTCTGATTGGAATACTTGCTGCGGATCCTGATAATGGCTATGCGAGTATGATAAGTTATACTTCTATCTACATATTCATGAATCTAGGGACTTTCGCTCGCATCACTTTATCTGGTTCACGAACCGGAACTGATAACATTAGGGATTATGCGGGACCATACATGAAGGATCCTGTTCTAACATTCTCTCTAGTTATACGTTTACCATCCCCAGGGGGTATCCCTCCATTAGCAGGTTTTTCCGGTAAACCCTACCCCTTCTGGCATGGATGGAAAGCTGGCTCGTACCCATTAGTTCTGGTAGCTCCCATTACAAGTGTCATTTCTATATATCACTATCCGAAGATAATTAAATTAATGTTCACCGAAGGGGGTGACACATCAACAATTTACATACAGGATCCATTAGTTTCTCCATCTACTTCGATTTCGAAGAGTTCCATTGAAATAGCTATGATTGTTCGTGTACCAGCATCAACTCTACTGGGTATATCAATGGATCCCATCATCGAGATTACACGGAATACCTCATTCCAGACCTATTTTGAGTTGTCACATGAAATAATGGAATCTTTCTGAATGATTTGTATCCAAAGCCACTTCCGTCGCTCCAACTAGTCCATTTCCGTAATTGGTGATGAAACAGTGTCGGAGAAATGATCACGCGCCTCCCAATGATCATTCGTCTCTTCCGGAGGAGATATAAGTATTTCCTGATGGTATCCATAATATTGTTCAATCCTTTGCAGTACTACAAGGATTGAACCCTCCTAATGGTACATGCGACTAAGTGATTCCCATATGGGAGCGGTTGTGTAAATGATTCGGTTCACACCCCCAGTCTTCTGCTCCGTAGCAATTCAGGTCGCTTCCCGATGAATTCCATGCTCCAATTTCGTCTAATGGATAAGTCATTTCATCCGATACCTGTACGTTCAAGGCGGGGTTGCCTTCAGACTTCTAGAAGAAAGCAAAAGAGACCAATTCTTCTTTCCGCCGCAGATTCTTTCAATTTAATAGAAACGGGGGTTGCGCTCGACGGCATTCTGATGTACACTATCAATGGATCAAATTCAGAAATCCTTTCGAGGGGACTCAAAATCTTTGGACTTGAAATCTTTCTCGTCAAATCTCCCTCTACTGAGACCGAGGGATCTCAAAACGAGAGTGATAGATAACAAGGAAAATTAGGTCTTGCAATCGACGGCATTCTGAGTTACAATAGAAATGGGTCGAATTCATAGATCCTTTCGAGGGGACTCAAAATCTTTGGAATTGAGATCTTTCTCGTCAAATCTCCCTCACTGAGGGAGATCCGATCGAGATTGATAGATAACAAGGAAAATTAGGTCTTGCAATCGACAGTTTTCTTAGCTATAATTGATCTAGCTATGATTTCCTAGTGAACTGTAAATTCTTGGACAGGGGCAATTTTGCAGCGACAATCCTCTGGACTTTGATAGTACATCTATGATTCATAGTTAGTCCAGGGGACGTTAAATCCCTTAACTTGGAATCGACTCCTTATCGTCAGGACGATTTTGCAGCGATAACAAATTAAGGCCCATGGCGGTCCCCTGGAATTGAAATCAAATCCAAGAAATTAGGTCTTGCGCTCTACGGCATTCTGTGTTACAATAGAAATGGGTCGAATTCATAGATCCTTTCGAGGGGACTGAAAATCTTTGGAATTGAGATCTTTCTCGTCAAATCTCCCTCACTGAGGGAGATCCGATCGAGATTGATAGATAACAAGGAAAATTAGGTCTTGCAATCGACGGCATTCTGAGTTACAATAGAAATGGGTCGAATTCATAGACCCTTTCGAGGGGACTCAAAATCTTCCTTGGACTTGAAATCTTTCTCGTCAAAGTCTCCCTCTACTGAGACCGAGGGATCTCAAAACGAGATTGATAGATAACAAGGAAAATTAGGTCTTGCAATCGACAGTTTTCTTAGCTATAATAGAAATGGGTCGAATTCATAGACCCTTTCGAGGGGACTCAAAATCTTTGGAATTGAGATCTTTCTCGTCAAATCTCCCTCACTGAGGGAGATCCGATCGAGATTGATAGATAACAAGGAAAATTAGGTCTTGCGCTCGACAGTTTTCTTAGCTATAATAGAAATGGGTCGAATTCATAGATCCTTTCGAGGGGACTGAAAATCTTCCTTGGACTTGAAATCCTTCTCGATCGTCAAATCTCCCTCACTGAGGGAGATCCGAGCGAGAGTGATAGATAACAAGGAGAATTAGGTCTTGCATTTGACGGTTTGATTTTGTATAATGTATCTAGTCCGATTCATAGACCCTTCCAGGGGACTGGAAATCCTTGGACTTGAAATCCTTTTCAGTGGACGGAAAATCCTTGAAGAGGACTTCAAATCCTTAAAGAAGACAGGGGACTTGAAATCCTCTTCAGGGAACTGACAATCCTTGAAGAGGACTTCAAATCCTTAAAGAAGAAAAGGGACTTGAAATCCTCTTCAGGGAACTGACAATCCTTGAAGAGGACTTCAAATCCTTAAAGAAGAAAAGGGACTTGAAATCCTCTTCAGGGAACTGACAATCCTTGAAGAGGACTTCAAATCCTTAAAGAAGAAAAGGGACTTGAAATCCTCTTCAGGGGACTGAAAATCCTTGAAGAGGACTTCAAATCCTTAAAGAAAGAAGACAGGGGACTTGAAATCCTCTTCAGGGGACTGAAAATCCTTGAAGAGGACTTCAAATCCTTAAAGAAGAAAGGGGACTTGAAATCCTTCTCAGGGGACTTCAAATCCTTCTCAAAGGACTCGAAATCCTTCTCAGGGGACTGAAAATCCTTGAAGAGGACTTCAAATCCTTATCGGGGGACTTGAAATCCTTATCGGGGGCGGGGGACTTGAAATCCTTATCGGGGGCGGGGGACTTGAAATCCTTCTCAGGGGACTGGAAATCCTTGGATAAGACAGGGGACTTGAAATCCCTTAAGAGTACGGGGGACTTGAAATCCCTTAAGAGTACGGGGGACTTGAAATCCCTTAAGAGTACGGGGGACTTGAAATCCCTGAAGAGTACGGGGGACTTGAAATCCCTTAAGAGGACTATAAATCCTTGGATAAGACAGGACTGGAAATCCTTGAATAAGACAGGGGACTTGAAATCCCTTAAGAGGACTTCAAATCCTTGGATAAGACAGGGGACTTGAAATCCCTGAAGAGGACTATAAATCCTTGGATAAGACAGGGGACTTGAAATCCCTGAAGAGGACTATAAATCCTTGGATAAGACAGGGGACTTGAAATCCCTGAAGAGGACTATAAATCCTTGGATAAGACAGGGGACTTGAAATCCCTGAAGAGGACTATAAATCCTTGGATAAGACGGGGGACTTGAAATCCCTGAAGAGGACTGGAAATCCTTGAATAAGACAGGACTTCAAATCCTTATAGATGGAGAGAGACGAAGAAACAGGATCGGTAGAGGAGGAGAAAGGGTTTGCTCTTGACGAGGAGCTGGGATGGAATCGATACAGAACAAATTTATGGATCCTTTTTTCTTCCCGGGGACTGGAAATCCTTCAACAGGAGGACTGAAAATCCTTGGAGAGAACTATAAATCCTTCAGCAGGGGGACTAGAAGTCCCTCCAGGGGACTGGAAATCCTTTTCGATATAGAGAGACGAAGAAATAAGATTGGGAAAAATAAGTAAAGGGTTGCTTTTGATGAGGGACTAGGATCGAATTGATAGAAACATATTCCGGACCCCATCCATAGAGAAAGATGGGGTGGTGGGAAGTAAAAAGGTAAGGAATAAGGAGTAGAGCCTCGATGGTGAAATGGTAGACACGCCAGATTCAAAATTTGGTGCTGAAGAGCGTGGAGGTCCGAATCCTCCTCGGGGCAGAAGGTCTCGTACCCTTATTCAGATCGAACCCTTATCTACTAAAAGCTTTATCAAAGGTTTATCAAAGATTTATTCTCTCTACCACTAGAGATTCACATTCAATTGATTTGCTTATCTCCCAAATGAGTACCTCCTCGGGGTAGGAGGTCTCGTACCCTTATTCAGATCGAACCCTTATCTATTCAAAGGTTTATCAAAGATTTATCCTCTCTACCACTAGAGATTCACATTCAATTGATTTGCTTATCTCCCAAATGAGTACCTCCTCGGGGTAGGAGGTCTCGTACACTTATTCAGATCGAACCCTTATCTACTAAAAGCTTTATCAAAGATTTATCCTCTCTACCACTAAAGATTCACATTCAATTGATTTGCTTATCTCCCAAATGAGCACTCGAAATACTTCCTCGGGGCAGAAGGTCTCGTACCCTTATTCAGATCGAACCCTTATATACTAAAAGATTTATCAAAGATTTATTCTCTCTACCACTAAAGATTCACATTCAATTGATTTGCTTATCTCCCAAATGAGCACTCGAAATACCTCCTCGATTCGAGAGACAAGTGGTCTCTCCGGTGCCTCCCAAACTCCCAATAGGAAGAAAAATCCTCGGAGGATTCTGGTCTTTCCAGTGCCCAACCCTCAAACATGGGGATGCAAATCCTCCGATTGTTGATTATTGAGACCAGAATTCTCCGCCGTCCGGGGATTTGGATATGAAGTATTAGGTATCGAATAGGAAACACCTTCTGCTTCTTTCTCAAGTGAGGCTGGGACTCAGAATCCCGAGATTCGAGGAGATCCAAGTAGGTCTTTCAACGGGACTAGAAATCCTTATCAGGGGACTTCAAATCCTTGAAGAAGACAGGACTGGAAATCCTTGAAGAAGACGGGGGACTTGAAATCCTTCGAGGGGACTAAAAATCCTAGTACCTGAGGTGGGACTGAAAGTCGTAGTAGCCAATTAGAGTGTGATGAAACTGCGTCACGAGACCCCAGTATCTGGACTAGGACCAGAAATCCTAGTAGTTAGTCGGGGCATTAGTTAGGATGTCACCAAGAATCCCTATTAGTGAATTTGAATGAACTAAAATTTTGGGATTCGGTTAGATGGTCCATCCCCTAAGGACCCGGGGTCCTTAGAGCCCTTCCAATGGAAACAATGGAAAGGACTTGAAATCCTGATTATCTAGTTGGATACGGGAAAATCCAAACTTTAGAATGAATTTTTGGAATGTAAAGATGAATGAGGGGAATGCCCCTCCTTCCTCCCCATATTACCGTTGATCACCGAGAAATTGAATCTCCGGAGAATCTCAAACAGAATGGATCGACATCTTCATCAAGGATTTGTTCCGATAAGGATGTTGGAAAACTACTACGTCCTCTACGAACTACTTCCTACATTTTCCATATAAGAGATTCCTACTCCTTCTTGATTTCGAATGTTGCTTCCATCTCCCGAATAGGAAGACTCCGAAGGTGATCTATAACTTAGTAATTATCCGGAATTCTATAAGCAGAAGTTATTGCATCAGTAAGGGGAAAAGATGTATCTTCCTTTCACCAATTCGAATCCTGAATAGCCCTATATATTGCTAGGGATCCAGACTGAGTCAAGAATATCCGAGATTTTATGATGCGATATCGAATTCCCATTCAATAATTGTCTTGTTATTCGATCCGGTGACGTCCCACTAAATCGAAATAGATTGAATAGGTAGTGGTAACTTTCAAACAACATGTTATGAATGAGAAAATCTTTGGATGAGTGACGATTCCGTCTCATCCATCTATCTCTATGAACCATAAGCCTGAAACGAAGGAATCGCTCTTGCAAATCTTCCATTGGAATGCTTTGATACGAGTGAATAGGAACAAATATCTGCGGGTATTGCAAATATATATGCATGAATTAGGTTTCTTTGACGTATTCAAAGTGTCGTTCTTCACCCGAAGGGAAATTCTTCCACCGCTTGGTAGATAATTCAGTTATCGATTTCCGGTCATATCCACGAAGAAGAAAGAAATTTCTAATCTTTTCATTTGAGAAATGTTTCTCGCGCTCCCTCCTCGTACCGTAAGTAACATAAAGCCTCCGTACCAGTTCTTGTTTCGCTAATAAACTATGACGTGAAGAGGGAATGTTATGATCCGGCTGAGATAGAAGCATGGGATCCCAGGTGAAGCGCCCCCCCAGGAATAGAATTGGTTCATCGGATCGATTACATTGCGTTTCGTATTGATTAGATGAGTTGGGGATTCCTAATTCAAGAAATTGCTCGCGTAATGATAGATTATCCAATTAATTTTCTAATCTTTTAATGTCTCTTTGTCTCGATTTACCCGAGGCTCTCTTGTAACTGAAAAGATATCCTTTTCTCTTATGCGATTTCTTTCCACTAGACTTAATCTTATTCAATTCGAAATCCCGTTGGGGGATTTGATCCTGATTCCGATGAAAAAAGATCGAATTATACAAATTATTCGATTCGGATAATACTCTTATCGATTCATAACTGCCACTTCGCATGAAACCAAAACGCCAAAATTTGGGGGACCAAGTAATCCCACGCGACACTTCCTTCGGAATCGAGTCTACTTCACTCGACTGTTCCATTTCAGAATCAGTTGGAATCTTAGACACCCCCTTCTTTGTAGATTTATAAGAACGACTCGCAGAGATTATATCTGGAGAATACCTGGGTTCGATGGAAGAAGGAAGAGGAGGACTATTAGCGAATTGACTTCTACTTCTACAGATTTCTGAACATAAGAAATCCCTCAAAAGGTTTTCCGAGATACCACAGGCTAAGTTAGAATCATTCTCTACAACTTTATCAATAACAACGAGATTCTCTTCCTCTCTCATATCCATTCCGAACCAAGGATCACGAGCTGCTAATCCGGCCAATAGCCCTAAGATATGCGGAAGTATAGCGAATTCCTTAATTGTTGACTCGGTTATTAAAGGTTCCAAATACCAGTTATACAAGTGGTAAAACCTCTTCTTCAGTGTATTACTACCAATAAATGAGGGATCTGCAGGGGAAGTATCTATCAAACCATTTTTCAGAATAGCTTTTCCTATATTGTAAGGAAGTATTTCATATCCAGAACCGAATCGGATTCCGTTACCTATATACGTAACAATTGAATTTTGTCTACGTAAAGCTAATTTAATTGCACTATCGGATACAATCTTTCTTCTTCTAGAAGTAGTGATTAATAATGCTTCATTAGCAGGAGAAAATAGATCTCGTTTGCTATAACCCGTAGTTCCAGACCCAGTACCTTCGAGAAAAGAGGGATCAGCTTCTATTTCAAAGCCTTTGACACGCGAGAGAATTGACAATTCTTTTTGACGCTGACGCCTGTTAGACCCTCGGAGATTTATCAATTAGTTCGACCAATTCGGAGCTATTGAAGCTGGATCTACCTTTGCAGGTACATGAGTCGAAGCAATAACGAGATTCTTGCGAATGCAAGGATTCCTGCGCCCATTACCGATACTCCTCAATATTAGGCAGAGTAAGAATCTGGGATCGGCTTCTAATCTGTGATACAGGCGATTAACATTCAACTCATGAATGTCTTGAATCCATATCGTACAGGGAGACATCTCTTTTGCTATTGCAAAAATAAGATTCAATCGGTTTACGCTCTGTTTCGAAATGAAAGTCCCACGTACATTATTGAAATATGATCTGTTGTATAACAACTTCCTCAATGGCAGTCTCACCGACGGAAAGTAGGAATTGGATGCTATATCCCTAACTACATAAGATCGTCCAGTTTCTATGGGTCCTACTAGTGGAACTCCTTCAGATGGTAATAATCCTGATGAAAGCAAAATAGGTACGTCACGACATGGAATATTCGGAATGCCTTTTCGTCTCATTGTCGCTGAAAGGAGAATATTTCTTTCAAGGGCAAGAAGAGCCCACTTCTCCGCAGGATCCAACTCACAGATCTCGTAATTTGATAGATCATTTTGACGAATCCGAAGTAGGTATGACAAAAGATTAGATCCTTCTTCTGGGGTGGGTTCGTGATTAATCCCACCGCTCAATGAATCGTAATTGGAATTTAATTTCGATTCATACTTGGAAATAGTTTTATTTGTCACTAGATATTGAGTCAGTAATTGTTTATTAATCTTAAGGGTGTCGGAGCTTTTCCTACGAAGTATCCACGAATCTAGTTCATTTTTCACAAGGTAATAGAAGATTATATTATTTGTATAATTCAGGAATCTCTTCAGGGAATGTATCAGTAGATCTTTCGTTTACATTTACCTTGTCGAGGGAGAATACATTACCTTTTCCAGATAAAACCCACGCATTGGGTCTATTAAATATCCGGTGATATTGAAACGTTTCCACAAGTGAGGGGAATTGGAACCCGAAACAGCAGATAAATAATGCTTGAGAAATGCAAGAACAAATAATATCGAGAAAACGAGGTAGGATGGGGCATACTTATTCGAAAATCTAAAGACTGACCATCTCGAATGCGACACCTGCGTTTAGTTAGTAATTTCTTCGAAAATAGAGAGATCTATTTTAGATAATACGTTACTGATGGAATCGTTTCTGAATCTTGATCTTAGGCTTAACGATAAACAAGCTCTAGCATTACCTATATCCTCAGCAACTCTTTCCGTAATTCCGGGGAAAGTGTAATTCAAGTCATCACTTACTTTGAGTACTATTTCTGGATATATCTCTCTAATCAGATCATAAAAGTATCTCCACCAGTTAGGGGTGAAAAACCGAGGTATATATTCTCCGAATGGGCTCCATTTCTCGCAGATATTGTCTCTCCAAAAGATCCAAGAGATCTTATATTTGTTTAAATCCTTTGATAACTCATCGAAATTAATGAGATGAGATGGAAGAATAGGTTCTTTTTAGACACGTGTATCTGCAAGCCTCGTATTTTCGTACAGAACCTTCTCTCCAGTTAATCCTGTTGGAGATCTTGATGCTACACTGCTGCATAATGAGAATTTCTTTGACCAATAAAGCGTCTCAGATTCTTCTGATTCCCAAAAATAACCAATGTGTGAATCATTTTGATAGAATTGATTCCCAATAGAATCATTCCTCGAGTTTGATCTCTTCTCAATGGATCCCTCCGAATCGACTTGATCCACTCCCGAATTTTTGAGACGGGGTCGAGATCGCCAATCAGCCGATAGCTTAGAGTTTATCAATGTTCTTTCCAAGTAATTTCCATCGCTACCACATGAAGATAGAGACGAATCTCCCGTTTCGCGAGGAGATAAGTTCAACCCCGTCAGTAGTCCTCTTAGATCCGAAATAGAGTCAAGAAATCTATCTGAATGAGTTAGTGGTGGTATCGCAGATTCATCCAGATCAGATGGAGTCGATTCGGTTGTTGCGAGTATATGATCAATAGTTTCCCTTTCCGTTCGTTGCGAGGAATTGGGTAACAACGAATCAGACACTTGGGATTGAATAGATGAAGTGATATTTTTTGTATCTAAGGATCCTATTTCAAGAGATGGGATGACTTCATCACCGGAGCCCGTATACGAATTCTCTAAGATGTCAGAGTAACTACTGCTGTATCCTCCAACCAACGAATCCCTTCTTCTGATTATTGAGATAAAATCCCTTCCGGCACAGTTCAATACGGGTAAATGCGAGTAATCTATAAAGTTTGGTGTATCTACTTCATCGGAAATGGATCCCGAAATACTCCCAATATTCCTATTCGAACCTTTCCCATAATTCAAATTATCCAGAAACAGATCCCAATCCTGCCTTCCCGTAGCGGAATAAGCACCATTCGGGAGTTTTGTTCCAATACATTCGATACAGGATGATTCAACAAGAAATGGATTAACTGCGGGTTTTAGGAAGATTGAGGAGCCTACCGATTCTTCATCCATTAACAATCCGGACTCGATGAAGAAACTATCTTTTCTACCGAAGATTCTCTTGAGAAAGGATATCTTCTCATCGAGGTTGAGTGAACTCAGAAGGAAATCAAGCAGTGGATAATCTATATTGTTCAATTTATAGACAAGATAATCAATCCCATCTGTCGAAGCTTCTTCACTAATATACTTGGGAATAATGATTCGGTAAATAGATGATATATTGGTAAATTCCTTGGGATACTTGTTGTTCCTCCCAGCCGTACTACGAATAGTGATACCAATATTATTTAGTGCTAATATCGACAGATCATAGATTGATCTACCTAAGTCGGATCTTATTTCTGCGAATACTCTCTTGGAAGGGGAAAAAGACAAGTCTCTGATTGTATCAAGCCACCTGTGCACATTTGACCGAACATCTGGATATTCATCAATTGGGGAAATAATACATTCATGCAACAAACGCTCTATGTTACCCCTCCATTCCAATAATCTCTATTCAATTGCAATTCTTGTTACACCAGTAGATCCCTCGCCCCCCTCCCGGCTACCCAATTGATAGTTGATTCTGGATAGATATTCACTAGCTAATGTACAGAAATAGTCACGCGAAAAGAGCGTGTATACTGAGTAGAGAGATATTAACCTATTTCGTTCATATACCCTAACTAGAGAGTATGTTGAAGATATGTTACCTCCCTCTCCCGATTCATCTGAAAAAGTAGGATTTTCACTTCCATCAGTTCTTTCTACAGGTACATCGAAAAGGATCTCTAAACGGTTTGAAATAATCTTATCAAGATCGAAGTATGCGCCATTTTGCATCTCTGATTCCTCGTCAAGTATTCCACCAAATGATAGATCTCCTCTCGATAGAAAGGCTTTCCTAGGTTCCTCGCTACTACTACCAATTCTTACCTTACTGGAAATCAAATTCGATTTTTTAACTCTTAAAAGAAATCCAGTCAGTCGGTTTCTTGATTCATTTATTAGTTGTGAATAGGCGTGTAGAATAGAAAATTCCCCCTCATTTCCGTGGGAATCTAACCCCAATAATTGGAAGAACCACTTACGATTCTAGGAAGAATCAATACATTTATTGGAATCATTTTCTGCTATTCCCGCTACAGAAGGGGAGAAAGGATCTCCCAACAATAAAGGAGAGTCGAGTGTAAAATGCCGACAATCTCTCTCTACTTTCCATAAATGAGATATTCTTCCGATACCGAAAGACACGGAATTCTTATATCATTCTTCTGCCAAATATGTCTTAATAGGAGTTCCATCGGCGGTGGGACCCATACCTAGTTCATGTATAGATGATTCTGTTGAAAAGCCGTGACTCACCGCCTCTGGAGAATCATCAGTGGATATTGCTCTTTCCTCCGGAGAGTAACTGCCTACAAAGCCATTTCCAGATCTTTTCATTGAATCATATTCTGGATTTCTCTCCTCACTTCAACTAGATAAACAAGTATCTTCGATAGGTATCTCCTTCCCAACCTTCTGATTTCTGGAATCAGACTCATCCCTTGAGTTGCTATGAAAAGCCTCCAATTCTCTAGATGTCTCTATTTGTGAGGAGACATACTTCGAGAAACCACAGGAAATTTCTAGTAATATACTTGGTACCTCAGTGAGTAATTGATTATCCGATAGATAATCAAGTTCGATAAATCTCTTTTCTAAGAGAGATCTCGTTAGATTCAATTCGCGCTCATCCTTATTCCATGGAGAAGGACTTTGGTGACAGGAATGCCACATATAAAAATCGGCGTAATCCCGGAATAGTGTCCAACTCCCCTCGTCAATGGAATTTAACCAATCTCTTATATCGCTATAGGATAGGGATACACCATCACGAGATGACATTGTATTCTTATGGGGTGGAAATAGAGACAAATTGGAGAGACCCTTCCGCTCGGAATAGAACGGTGATTCATCTCCCTGCCGATCTACTGAATCCCTGGATTCGAGTAACATTTTGTCCCAAAAGTCCGATATTACGGGAATGAAGGAATCGCTTCTTAATGTTGCTGTTTGTAGCCAATTAACCCTTTGCTTGTCATGGATTTTCCGGAGAAGTAACGAATCAGAATCATTTTAGTAACAGTCATCCTTACGAAGTATCACATTTATATAGAATTCAAAAAACTCATTTGAATCTTCTAGATTCTTATCCCCCAGTGATTTTTCAATCCTCTCAGTCACATCTCTGGATATATTCTTGATGGGGAGTGGATCCCTCATCAGCCGGACCCTCCATCCATCTGAAACCGAAGGATCCATCGCACTATATATGGGAACTTGCGGTTCTTCCCTCGTCGAAGTTGTGGAAATATTTCCGTTTGAATCCGAATAGTAAGAATTACGTGTCTTTCCCTTTCTATCCTTTTCAGCAGGTGAGCATCTTATTGATAGAGAAAGAGGATAGAAGGATTCAACAGAATTTGTTGCTGGTTTTTTTACTACTCCACCAGTTCTATTAATTAGTTTCGCTAGATCTATAGAACCTCCTTCGATCAAATTTCTCTCACCTGAACGATGCATAGGAATTGGTATTGTTAGTAACATCAGGATTCCCGGAGTCACGCTATTACCCCGCTTCATTGAATCGCGCAGATTCCGTAAAAAGATTGAACTCAGAATTCATAAGTCAAATAATTTGATGGAGGGTTCATAACTGGAGAATAGACCAATTAGAAATTCCCCTAGATCTTGATTTTTCAATGATTCAAATGAGTAGTGGAATCCATCGGTTTCTGCTAACTTCGGAACTTCAGAGAATAAATCTGGACTTCTTACTTTTTCTTCTCCCACTTCTCTTACCTCATGATCTCTCTTCACTTTATCTATATGTGGTAGATACTACCCACCTCTCACATTCCATTATATAGATAATATCGAAAGATTCAAGGCCCAATGGAGTGAGTACTTTCGATGTGGTGATTTGTGGGTGTATTCGTACCTACCTGAAGCTGTCTCGGGAATCTCGAATTGTTGAAGAAACCTATCTAGTCTTATCTATCTCCTCATCAACTTATTTTATTCCGAGTGATAAAGACGAGTTCTCCAACCTGATGGGCGAACGACGGGGATTGAACCCGCGCGTGATGGATCCACAATCCATTGCCTTGATCCACTTGGCTACGTCCGCCCCCTACTTTCCCTATTCAGCTTTCTTAACTGGGAGAGAACAAGATCTACTAGGGTCATTCATTCGATGCGCGTACGTATTATTCGTCTATATATTAATACAAGAAAAAATATGTTAGGTGAAAAATGTATTCTCAATCTATTCCAGTGGGTACGGGACTACAAGCGTTCCGCTAATCAGAATGAGAATATCTTTGATTCCCATTCTCTGTAATCCTAGAAGGGTGTTTCAAAGATTCCCCAGAATCCAAGATTGGAAACTGATAATTGTAAGATTATGGCGAGATATTACTATTATTTCTATTCATTCCATCGGACGAATCTCCATTAAATACCAAACCTTATGCGAGGTTTGGTATTTAGTGATGCTGCACGACCAGACAGGTATTATCCGTTTACAGAAGGAGCTTCAACAGAAGCTAAGTCTAGAGGGAAATTATGAGCGTTACGTTCATGCATAACTTCCATACCTAGGTTAGCACGGTTGATGATATCAGCCCAGGTGTTAATAACACGACCTTGGCTATCAACCACGGATTGGTTGAAGTTAAAACCATTCAAGTTGAATGCCATGGTGCTGATACCCAAGGCAGTAAACCAGATGCCTACTACGGGCCAAGCGGCTAAGAAGAAGTGCAGAGAGCGAGAATTGTTAAAGCTGGCATATTGGAAGATCAAACGGCCAAAATAGTGAGCAGCTACGATGTTGTAGGTCTCTTCCTCTTGACCGAACTTGTAACCTGCATTAGCAGACTCATTCTCAGTAGTTTCTCTGATCAAACTAGAAGTTACCAAAGAACCATGCATAGCACTGAATAGAGAGCCGCCGAATACGCCAGCTACACCCAACATGTGGAAGGGATGCATAAGGATGTTGTGCTCAGCCTGGAAAACGATCATGAAGTTGAAAGTACCAGAAATTCCTAGGGGCATACCGTCAGAAGAACTTCCTTGACCGATTGGGTAGATCAGAACACAGCGGTAGCAGCTGCAACGGGAGCTGAAGTACGCAACAGCAATCCAAGGACGCATGCCTAAACGGAAACTAAGTTCCCACTCACGACCCATGTAGCAAGCTACACCAAGTAGGAAGTGAAGAACGATCAGTTCGTAAGGACCACCATTGTATAGCCATTCATCAACGGAAGCTGCTTCCCAGATTGGGTAGAAGTGTAAACCGATAGCTGCAGGAAGTAGGAATGATAGCACCGGAGATAATGTTGTTTCCGTATAGCAAAGAACCGGAGACAGGCTCACGAATACCATCGATATCTACAGGGGGAGCTGCGATGAAAGCAATGATGAATACAGAGGTTGCGGTTAATAAGGTGGAATCATTAAGACACCGAACCATCCGGATGTAAAGACGGTTTTCAGTGCTGGTGATCCAGTCGCAGAAGCGACCCCATAGGCTTGCGCTTTCGCGTCTTTCTAAAGTTGCGGTCGTGGTAATTTTTGGTTTTCGAAACCGATTGGTGATTACCCAAGCTGATGAGCCTGTTGATCCATAGTATATCACAGAATCCCACCTGTGTCAACTAATCTAATATTGATTGAATATCCGAAGAAAACGGGAAGACTTCCCTTTGTTTTCGCACGATACTTCTTCAAACCTTGACTCTCTTTTCAGACGCATTTCCCTTTTATTATCATAAACCACGGGAAAGTCAACGTTAGTTCGGCTCCTCGAGTACATCATGGAGATGCCAGCTTTGCCTTAGATGTACTACGACTCAATCATCGATTCGAGGTGAGGGACATACAGGATAAATATCTGCTGGCGTTGCCTGACATCCCCCCCCCCCCCCGAGGTGAGTAGTCCGCCCCAGGCGGAGATAGTTGAGAATGGTGGGAGTCGCGGGGATGCGGGCAGTGCCAATCATGTCGATCATGTCGATTGTGTCGATTGTGTCGATCATTCTAGTCATGTCGATCATGTCGATCATGTTGATTGCGTCGATTGCGTCGATCACTTTGGTCATGTCGATCATGTTGATCATGTCGATGATGTTATGGACTTTACGATTCGACACTAGTCTTTCTCTTTTTCATGAGGTACTATACCAGTGACAAAATTTCACCTATGACTTGGATATTCTTTCTCCCATTATTTAATTTCTGCTTATCCATATGCTTCTGGCGTATCTTGATTCCTAATACCCTGCGCTCCGGAGTAGAAGGTTTCAATCCACCAATAAGAGGTTGTGGATTGAAACGAACCCGGAACTAACGGAAATGGGCAAAAGCCTTATTAGCTTCTGCCACCTTGTGAGTCTCCTCCTTCTTCCGTACAGCACTACCAGAATTTCTGGCAGCATCCATTAATTCATCACTTGATCTTAAAGCCATACTTCGACCTGAACGTTTTCGACACGCGATCAATAACCATCGGATAGCCAAAGCTCTTCCTTCTGCAGGTACTACTTCAACGGGGACTCGATAAGTCGATCCACCTACACGTTTTGGATTCTGTTACTATATCGGGAGTTACCCTACGTATTGCTTGTCGCGGGACAGACAGTGGATTCTTATTCGTCTTTTCCTTAATCCGCTTCATAGCCTGATAGAGAATCTGATAAGCCAATGATTTCTTGCCATCTTTAAGAATACGATCAACCAACATGTTTACTAATCGATTACGATAAATCGGATCCGATTCTATATTTTTCTTTTTGTTCGCTACATGCTCCGGTGTAACATGAGTTTACAGATATGTCGGATTCCGATTCTATCTCGACTGTATCTTAGAATCTTATTTGGGCTTTTTCACTCCATATTGTAGGGTGGATCCGCCGGTTAGTCGAGGATCTCCCCCAAACTGCACGTGCGACTTTCATCGAATGCAGCTTTCCATATGATTGAATAGAAAGTCTTGAAGTAAGTTCGGGTTACTTCAATGAATCATATTTACTCATTAGGCATTGAGTATCCGTTTCCTCTTCATCATCCCACGAATAGGAGAAGGGAAATCCCGTATTTCATTTATCTCACCAAGAATGTCCGTGGGTTTATTGATCCAATTACCAAATGTTCACAAAACCTCCACTGAATCTCCATAATCGTAGTCCGAACTCGTTCTGAGAGAGAGAAGACATTCGAAGATTTTCCAATAAATGGGAGTCCGGGTAAGACTCAACTTACTGGAATGCAATACCCTGGACACCGAGTTTGTTTCACACGAATAAGATAATAATCAATCTCCGTAATAGCAGGCTTCGGTCCCCTGGCAACATTCCCACTATCGGGTCGGCTATGCATTTGACATATCAGAACAACCGATACGGAATCATTGCGATGATACAAGTTACGACAATGTTCTGCAACGCACTGGAACGCCCCTTCTTACGATCCTTTACTCCTACAGCATCTAAAGTTCCTCTAACGATATGATATCTTACACCAGGTAGGTCCTTCACCCTCCCGCCTCTCACAAGGACCACGGAATGTTCTTGCAAATTATGGCCAATACCTGGTATGTAAGCCGTTATCTCGAACTTGGAGGTTTAATCGAACTCTGGCGACTTTCGTAGGGCAGAGTTAGGTTTTTTTGGTGTAGTTGTGGAATAGTTGACAGATGAGTCAGTTTCAGTGTGCACTCTACAGAACCGTACGTGAGATTCTCACCTCATACGGCTCCTCGTCATTCAATTAATACTAAGAATAGAAGTACGAAATACCTTTCGGTTGTTACCCGATACAAGAGGATTCACAAAATAATTTTGATATTCCATCTTTCATTTTCACTCCCTCCTGTGTGTTTGCCTCTACCTCCTCCCTATCCCCAAATCGATTCGCTAGTCTACTTACTTCAGTGTCATTAATATTCTTAAGAAGTAGTA